>NC_087374.1:18757953-19020453 GCF_031761385.1 Necator americanus
TGCCCCAATCATCAGATATGAGTCTTTTTTTTTTGGGCTGACCACGACGTTAGGTCTTCGACAGGGACATCGTGACTGTCGAGCAACAGTCTCCAATCGGGTGCCCATTGAGCACGTCTATCTTACAGACCATGTTTTCTTCCTGGTAGCTCCATGAAACCCTTGCCGACGTCCTGTCACCTATAATGGGGTTTTTGCTTGGGATAGTGCTGAAAGATAGTGGCCTAAGATGCTTTTGCTGCTGGGTTTTCGATACCACATTTCTTCATTTTCCCATTCCGCAAATAGATGCGCATTCGAGAAAACCAGCCAGTTGTTGCCATTCTTCCTTGTGAACTTAATGTGCGGACTCAACTGTTTGTGAAGATTGAAGCAATCATCCAATTCTGCCTGTGTTGGACAAACGACGCAACAATCACTTATGTCATGACAATACAGCGGTGGTTTGCGATCCAGTATATGTTTTTCTATCTTTAAAATGAAGACAATGGCGAGAGTGGGTGCCAGCCTTTGTCTCATAGTCAGTACTCGGTTGTCGGCAGTATTGTCCAGACCATCGAAAAATTGAGTAATTTAAGCACTCGTCTTTCAGCGTCATTATCTGCCTAGTGCTCAATCCGTGTAGGTTTGCTGCTGCGTGAATATTGCCATCACAAAAGAGCCCGTCGTTTGAGTTTGCCTGGCGTTTGAATACTTTCTGTAGGTCGATGAGGCGCTTGAGAGGGTAAGTCACTGATGGCTCTGATTTTTCAGAATCTGACGAAGAAGATAACGCCCAAATGCTGGTTGCTTGTTAATAAAGAAAATACCAATCTTGGCTACACCTCAAGCGAATCAATGACAGACTCACTCGTTGTCAGTCAATGTAGCACTCCGGAACGGATACAAAACTGTTGAACACATTTACGTTCACGATAACTGATCATTTACATAAGCATCACCGGAACATCACCAACAATAATCTAAAACTCTCTCTTTCACAATATGTTTCTATTTTCAACAACATCCTATACAAGAACTATGAGGTGATCCCAGCTGTTTTTCTTGATAATCTCCATTAACTGTTTATCGAAGAAGTCATTCTGGACCCATAGTAACCCACTGCTTTCACTCATTGTATAATCATGCTATATAATAACGGACTAAGTCTGTCACGTGTGTCTACATGTGTATGTGTATATGTATATTCATGTGTATGTGTATGTGTGTGTAATTGTGTATGTGTGTGTAACGAAATTCCAAAAAGGGGGGTGCGACGGGCCCATCGGCGTCGAATTGGTGCGCCGACGACGTAGTGCGGTAGAATGGGGTGTGACGGGTCCCATGACGGATTGGGGCGTCGGCGCAAGATAGTTATAAAATATGGTCCAACGGCGTGGAGTTGTTGCGCCATCGTGCAGTATAATCGCCCAGTAACTTCATGTGCATGTCGTAAAAGGTAAATGGGACGTTGTAACCGTGTGTGTAGTGCCTTTTGTAGAACGTGATTCAGTGGAATATTTTATTAGTGGCAGGACCTTTGTTCCGAATAACAATGGAATACTGGCAGACGTTAGCACGAACACGCACACGCTCAGTTGGCGTGCTGCCTCTTTTATAGTGCGCCAACAAGAATACACTGAGGACAATTGACGTGTTGCTTCTTACACAATCGTACTACGACATTGTATCACGGCAATATATTTGTAACAATGCATTACGGGGATAATGGATAATGAAATGCGGCTATTGCCGAACATCGTGACCATTGCGCACGTTGCTTTTCACTTCCATGACTCCTTCGTGCGTCTGTTTCCTTGCACGTTTGCTTCAGGTTAATAACATGCATTTCACAGAAAGTGGAAACACGAATGAAACGGGCTGCTTAAATAGTAGCCAACAGTTCACTTGATCCAACGAAAAACTTATCTTCATCAGTACGATGATGTCGTTCACGTCATTTTATGTTAAACATCATTCTGTGATAGCTGTTGGGGAAAACAGGAAGAAAACTCATACCTCAAATATTTTCAAATTGTGTCTTTATTATATTGGTATCGAAAGTGTTTAAAGCTGGAATTTGAATATTCTCAAAATGTAGTTGACGCGTTTAGAAAGAAAACTATGAAATCTTTCGCTTTTATTTATATTAAAAAAAGAATGAAGAAAACGTTGTTAGAAAAACAGAATTCTGATTTTACAGAAAATGTCACTACTATTAATTTTTTACTAATCTTGATGAATTGATCAGTGAAGGCGAGCGAAGAGAACACCACAAAAAAAGCCTGAAGTCCGGCTTTAGCCGGACGTTCAGACTGGTAAGAAATAAAGCACAAAAACCAGCAAATGCACGTTCAGCTACAGCGCTTGTACACTACGTAATCATCTGGTTTCTGTAAAAAAAACAATTACATACTATAACGGCAACCGTATACGAAGTTTTCCACAAAGCTTAGCCGCAGTATAAACATACCGAATCCTCTTTAGCCGAACTGATGTCTGATTCAAGTTAACCAGACGGCTATGCAGAACATGGACTATATAAATAACAGCTTGGAAGTCTGCACATCTACCACTACGTGAGAGAAAGGAAGGCCTTCGAAGATTGGAGTAAAAAAACAACTGCCAAACAAATGCTCATCCTTTACTTTTCCACAGATCAAATATACCTGGAGCAAATCATCACCAAACATGCATATTTGTCGAAAGTTCCGTCTTTACTGCATTTTTCTTTATTTCTTTTCTCCTTGAAAAAAAATGCCATAAAGCTAATGATGACATGACTGCGACTTTTCCTTATCCTTTATAGGAAAAAAAAACAAGTTACTCCACGCTCAGTCATGGTGCTCACTCTGAGAAAGTGCAAACAAATAAAAAAGGGCATGACGTTCGACGGTCCATTAAAATCAAATGAACGTCTCAAAACATTTCACTAATGAAAAGTCCAGCTTTGTGAAATTCCAAAGGAATGAGCAGTGAAAGAGATTACTGTTTACTTAAGAACTTTGAAGTGAAAATAAGGGTGAAGATACAAAAACTGCGGATTTTTACCTTTTTTCGTAAAGGCAAAAGCCGACAGACCGCGTCCAAAAATAATACATATATACATGTAGATCACCAAAAGAGATTCATCACGTTTCGAGAGTATCTTCGGATTTCTCTCTCTGAGACCTCTCATCCTCTTCGCCATCTTCTTTCTTCTCACCTGGCTCAGCATCGTTAGCCAATTCATTATCCTCATCTATAAAATTGTCGAACTAAAGACACTGAGGCTGAAGAAAAAGCCTGAAAAGAAGGCTGTTTTCTAGAAATAAGAGAAGCTTGTGAACCTGCAAGTAGTTTCTGGAAGTTGGCCAAAATGATGTTCAAAGCGTGGAGGTGGTTTCTGCGCTCCGATAACTAGAAGAAAACTGCATTATATTAAGGGAGATCGCACCAGAACTATGCACTATCCCTAATAAATTTACTCTCGCTTCCAACTGTTGCTGACGTTCCTGTTGTTGAGCGAGCTCTTCTTGCATATCTTCCAGTTTTCTAAAGTAGAATGTTTAAGTCATCACTCCACGAATCTGGGTTGGAACGGGTTTCAGGTGGGTTAGCCTATACGGGGTCGTAGATTCTCTCCCTGTGTAAACGGACGACCCAGGAACGTTGTTTTCTACGACGTCCTCTATTGCAGCGCGCCACCTTGCGCCCCCCATCTCCCCCGCCCACGATAATCTGCGACCCCGTAACCCACCTGAAACCCTTTCCACCCCAGATTCGTGGGGTGATGCCTTCAAGAATCTTCAGTGAATAAATACAAAGCATTCTAACGAATACAAGGATCGAAAAGGAGCGAACATCGAATGAAACACAAATACCTTGTTGTTTCAGCTCTTGACGGTAAGTCATCTATCATTCCCACGAGGAGGGCATACTCCTTCCTATTTTTGCGAACAAGACGAGCAGCAGT
Source organism: Necator americanus (assembly GCF_031761385.1). Lineage (NCBI taxonomy): Eukaryota > Metazoa > Nematoda > Chromadorea > Rhabditida > Ancylostomatidae > Necator > Necator americanus. Next base: position 18,761,888 of record NC_087374.1, read on the forward strand.
GAGGTCCTTCTTCGCTTGTGTCATCTTTTCGCGACTAATGGCTATCTACAATTAAACAAAAAAAAATAAGAAGTAACTAGTTAAGCTTTCAACCTGTAGAAACATCACCACACCTCTTTATCAACTCGTTCGGCCATTTCTTCATATTCCTTCGTTTGTCTTGCGCTCATTTCAGCTATTTCTCTCTGCTTTCTCATCGACAATTCCAGAGAATCAATCTGAAACCACCAAAATAGTATAGCTCCATTCTAGAAATGGAACTTTACAAGTAATTCCTGCTCTCGTTCCTATCTGAAATGTTCAAAGTAATAAAAAATAAGTGATGCATCTGTTGTAAGCTAACTCACCAGTCTCAGCGCTTTCACGACTTCACCTTTACTAACGGTATTAGGATTCCGCAGAGAACGGAGACATGCATTCAACAACTGAAACCGGCGTTCTTCTCCAGTTCCCTCGCCATCAGCAAGGAGCTTCCGCAGGAGTACCTCCTCACGCATAGCACCTACAAATAACAATGTAACGCAAGTAACACATTGTGATGGATATTTTTCCGAATGGACGTCGAAAAGAAAAGGTTATGTGTCAAAAGTCTCTTGTCGTTTGTTATTGTTGGTTCCTTATTCTGTAAGGCTTGTGAATTACACCAGAATATTTTGTTAGGTAGGCATCGACTGCAAATTCCCACATAATGCTTAGAGAGCGACTCTGAAATTCGTGCCGGCAGAACTATATTCTAACCTTAAACAACTACTAAATGCACTGTAAAAGCGAGGCTTCGTTGCTCATCGACCCAAAACCGCATGATTACTAAGTTTCAAAGCGTGTAGCGGGAAGGTCTACTTTTCTCACGGAGACACGACTCTCAGAAAAGTGCAGTTTGAGACTGGTGCACCCCGTGCCTCTTAATTCGTTTTAAAAATGATCGATACAAAGTTAAAGTGTGCCCAAGAACAACTGAAAAACCACCTCTCAGAGGACCAGGAGAGTAACAACAAATCTGAGACGAGTTCACCTATTTCCCAACAGAAAGGCTAAAATTGTAACTATAATCTCGAAAACTAGAGACCAAACTGAAGAGCATGGCAGATCAGGGTGAGCAGGGTACACAATTCTCTTCTGTGCGAATATCTGCGAGATGCTATCAGTAAGCAAGAAGGTCAAAGCAGGATGTGTTTGTAGTTCGTGAAAGCCTGAATGCACTTGAATGGTCCGTTCGAGGAAATTTTCTGAAGTATTATCATATGAGACTGCTAAATAGAAAAATAGCAGTATGTGTCGAGAAAAACATAGTCACGTGATCTACCGATGAAACGTAATGGCCCCTTATTGGGGCAACACGATGATATGCAGGAAAGTGTCGACCGGCGAAAAAATGTGCGCTACACTAACCACTCTCACTCGATTACATACACTCGACGCCGACTTTGTTTGTCACCTTCCATCTCCGATATCTTTGTGTGGATGAATTCCAATAAAAAAAAATTAATAGTGTTGCTGGATACGTAAACGTTCCTCTCAAAATCTGATATAGCTTCACAGATTTGAGACCAACATAAATGTTCTGGAACGAACCGAACCGTAAAATTATACCGGCACAGAAAAATAACAAAAATTTATATAACAAAACAATCAACAATCATGTTTAAGCGGTGGACTCCATCTTTACATGTCGTTTATTGTGCTTCTTAGCAAAACGAAGGTTCTTCAGGAACTTCGGGTCAACTCCCTTCATTGACATGAATCTCTGCTTCTTTGGCCTCTTAATGCCATTACGGTGAGCCTTTTTGTCTGAAACGAAAAAAACTAAAGAAAGAGAATGACAACGTGGACGCAAATGCGGAAACTACTGGATATCAGTATCCCAGAAGGACTTGAAGGGAGGATTGAATTCTCGACGATGTTGCGGTCTCTGAGGCCAAATTTTATGTTTTATGGCACACCTGCAGGTGTTTTCAATAAATAAGTAAATATATATTACGAATTTGAGCTTGTTTCCGTTCGGTTCCCCCTAACAGTGTTGGAAAATCGCATCTGATCCTAGGTGGGTATGGGGAGACCCGCCAATCTTGTGTACGCGCTCTATCCATAAGCGAGTGGTCCAAATTCGATGAGGTATCCTCAAGGGCCTGTTTAAGTAGAATCAATAAGCTGCTCAGAGAACCGAATGGAGGGTGTACAAAGGTGATGTTTTCTAACTTACCTCTTAGGAACAAACGTTTCCATTTTTGAGGACATTTAGCAAGGAATTGAGAGAGGCCACGCTCATACTCGTAGTCTACACCGCGAAGCCTGTATCTCTCCACGGAAATCTCAATAATGTCAGCTTCACCATGTGCTGCTAGTTAAATTTTACTTAGAACTTTTTGAAAGGACTAGACCTTTAGGACGAAGATCCATGCACGCAACTACTAAGCTGTCAATTTCAATTCACGATGTTTTGAAGAGAATAAAGGGAAAATAGTGATAATCACTGTAGTAAGAATCTGCTCACTATATAGAATTAGGAACAGCCTAATGCGGTCACTCTTGATTTCTCACATTTAATACTACTTCTAACATACTACAACAAAGTAGCATGAGTATACGACCCAGAAACATCGCTCCACAAACACAATATAAAGATTTTCGAAACGCATTTTCTCCAACAGACCTTCAGCTCTAGAAATGTTATCTGTCATACGAGAATGAATATGGAGATTTCTTATCCGAAGAAAAGGAGGATTTAAACTGCAAGGGATATTGCAGCACATTGAAGCTATTCAAAAAGTCCGCTCTCAAATATCAAACCCATTTTCAATGACAAGAGCACTTTCGCGGTAAAGTTCAACTCAAAAGACACTTTGAGAGAAGTATACTCCCTTGGAGAAAGAACTCTTGGGTTAAAAATGTCTAGCTAAAAAATAAAGTAAAATCAAACAGTTCAAACAAAAAAAAAAACCCTAACGGTGCATTTTTTATAACGTAAGAATAGTGAATGTTTCAAAATCTGAGTGTAGTAAATATTATGTTTTACATACATACACATACATAATAGTCCTACAGTATATTTACATTCTACAACTGCTCGTTGGAGTGGAAGAAAGTTCTTTCGACTATTTTTCAACTGCATAGGTGATGTGATGCTCCTATCTATGTTATGTGTAGTATGAAATCCTAAAGATCTTCATTTCACAGCTAATCACCTTTGCTGATATCTACAAAAAAAAAACCAATTTTCTTCCGTTTGTGTTTGAAACGCATGCTATGCATCAACGGTCAGCGATGGGTTTGCAACAATAGCTCTGTGAGCTAGCATAGTCGAGTCAAAACGACATGAAGTTCGGTGGAGTTGCATAAGCGATTGCGCTCGAAGCGAAACGGTAGAGCGTCACTTATCACTGCAGTTCCCGATGATTATAGGTGCCATAGGGAGGAGCCGGACCCTCCTCAGGTGAAGAGGGTCTGGCTGAAGAGGTGCAGCTGAGGCGATGACGACCAATTCCCGGACTGTATAAAAGTGAAGGGGTCCCTTCTCCAACCGTTCATAAATGAAGAGGGTCCTCTTATAAATCGTCCAAAGTGAGGGGGTCCCTTCGCCAACCGTCCAGAAGGTTGAAGACGGTCGGAGTACCAGCGCCGACTATCGAATGTATGCCGATGATCCCGACCTCAAAGGCTAGTTCCACGGCGCCATTTGGAGCGCAGCCGCTTACGCAACTGCATCGGACTGCATGTCGTTTTACGTGACTACAAACTCTCATAACTTCAAAATGATTAGAAAAAAACTTGTAGATTTTCGTGGAGTTCCAAGTATCACAAACTTTCAGTTCAATTCAATTTTTCAATTTTTTTTTTGTGGCTTACTGTTTCACCTTGCAGTCAGGCGGCTACAAGCGAAACTTAATTTCGCATGGAAACTTCATCCAAGACAAAAAGAAATTTCGAAAGCAGAGAATTTTTATCTGATTAGTTCAAACCGCCTCATGCTCAGCTTAGCCAGAAAAATTCTAACGTTCGCTAACGGAACGGTCTTTGACCAGCTATGAATTCAAATAGCTTTCCACTGAGAGGAGAAAAGAGCCCAATTCGCATCGAAAGACAACAAAACCGACCAAAATATACTCCAGAAATGAAGAGGAAGCTACGAACGAAACAAAACTGAAAACTGAGGACCATAAATAAACGACAAAACTACTAGTGTGGTTTGAACAACTACTTACTCTGATTGTGATTGGTGTGGTTCTTCGACTTGGCCATGTTGCCGTAAAATTACCTGTAAAACTTCAAATGTATGCAAGTTCCAACTTTGAAGAAAGAAGCAATTTTAAAGAGTTCTTTTTAAAGTTGTTTATGGTGAACATAGTGGTGAACTGATCCGATCACACGCATACGTTACAGAAGAAAACGTGAAAATGTGGTGGGGAAGCACTCAGTGGCTCCCTTACTTCCCAACCCTCTAAGTTACTTTTTTTTCCTATCAGTAACTTTAGCTTACATGTCAGAGACCCTCTAAGACTAATGCTTAGGCCTTAGGGCGCGATTTATTTGAATGTTTACTTCGAGAAATAAGGGCTACATTTCACCCGAAACAGAGGAAAGTAAGCGCCTTTGTAAAACCTCACAAACAATCTTTCGATCCACAGAGAATAAGCTTAAGAGGGAAGCAGTCACTTTCCAGAAGAAATGCCAAAAATTGTGTGTAGTCCTAAAATGTTACCCTTCAGAGCTGGAATTCCCGTCGTGCAAACTCGGACAGATAAGCGTCATTTCTCTGCGCACTCCAGCTCTTACCATTGAAAACGTCGGTCCGTTTGTGGACGAGGGGGTGTTGCTGCTCCCACTAACCTGCAAACGTGTTGTTCAGCTCAGGACCGAACGTGTTTTCAAACCTACCGTCCATTATGTAAGAAGTGATTCTTTGCCGTAGACCACCATCCGTTTGGACAAATGAGGGTTTCATTGTACTTGGTTGCTGTATAACCCGGGTAGACCCTTTCGTTTCTCACGGAAACATAACCCTAACACGCGTAAAACTTGCTGTGCTCGGTCATGATAAAATGAAGAAGTAGGGATGTGGGGAGCTGACTCCAGTTCCAGAATGTTCAGGTACAGCAAATATGCTCTTCACGCTGTTTGCGGAAGATAATTCAGCATTAATCTGCACGGAATAAGACAGATTCTGAGAAGCAAGCTGACCGTCTCAATTTCGCTTTGAGACCTAATCACCACACGTTTATCTATGGGTTGGTGGAGCACTTGCGTTGGAATGATGCTCCAGAGTGTTAGTCTCTGAGTTGAAAAATGATGACTTTAGTTAAGTAGGTCTGCTGTTGGAAGTAGCACCCTTTGGAGAACACTTCTCGTTGTCAGTTCCACACTTAGCATTGTAGTTGAATGTTGGCTAGGCTCAAAAGCTCATTATGCGAGTGCACGCTCCGTCGCGAGTTCCTAGACCGGGGAACAACACGATAAGAGCTACCGTGCAAAGTTTCCAGCAGCACATCTTGTTTTTTTTAGTCCCTATTTCTGAAGGAAGTCTATAACATAGACATCGAGGGTCGAAATATCGTAGTTACTGACCGGAAAAGGTGTCCAGTTCGGCTTTCACGCTCCTTTCACAGCGTTTCTTTTTGCATGTTTTCCGGAGCTGCGCATTCTCACTACGTAAACCAGAGCGGCGCCGGTCGAATATACCTCGTAAAACGAACGTAACAACCGTGAAATTTTGCGGCTGTAACGAAAACCGTAGCAGTCACGAAAAAGCGGCGTTTTCTTGCGTTTTCCAAGCGAGATCGTTGGCTTTTTGTTGCGGTGATGTCGGTATGTTTTTGAAGTATGTCTTTTGAGGACATTGGTTCAACGGCTGCTGCTGCCAAAAGGTTACGGCAAATGAGTTCCTTAAGCTATTATTGCGTCATCCCTTGCAAATCTTCTTGCTAGGATGTTTTTTTTTATCTCCGCAGTAGAAGTATAACCAGAATCGTATCGTACTGTAAGAACGATTTCTTATTGCGAGTTGTGATCCAACCATCACTTTCACAAAAAAATTAAGTGGAAAAATAGAGTTGTGCATTCACCCCAGAATGTAAGCGTTCAATTCTAACAAGATATTGAAAGGATCTTCTCCTTCTCTAAGTTGTGTAAGTGCAGGAGGAACAGTATATTTCGTACTGTATTATCGTATTTAAAGTCGGGTCGAGACGACCTGAAATTCGGTGCAGTTGCGGTGCACGATCTGAAGTTCGATAGAGCGTAGCGGAGTTAGTGAGGATCCCACCTGGATCAAAACCACTAGCTGCGGCTTCGGCTAGTCGAGCGTGGTCCCCTAAGCAACTGCACCAAGCTTCGAATCTTTTTGACTCGACTGCACTTAGAAATTTTGCTTTAGTATTCATCCTATTTCATCCTGCTGTCTATCATGTAATTCTAGTCTCACTTTAGACAGACCATGGTTCTTATTTTCCCCGCGTATTCCCTCTTTCTTCACGACTTCGCATATGGTTTCAGTGGCGAAAACACGCTGCCCACGAAATCCGCGATTGTTAAGCATTCATTGCAGAGAAATCTTTAAGGTCATAGTCCTTCCTTCTGCGTCTTTGCACATTTCAATTCAAACTAACATTTATTCAAAGCAATGTATGAATTCTCTTCGCGTGTTTTTTCAAATCGAAATTGCGGCAAAATCCTTTGCCACAGGCTGAACATTGGAATGGTTTTTCCTTTGTGTGAGTGTGCATGTGGAAGGCGAGGTTGTACGGCTGATGGAAACCCTGAAAAGACGTAATAGCGCTAAAACCACAACACCGTCGACTTTTCGAAACGTACATTTTAGTGATTGATGGTGATCGAAAGTTTTCACATGCATTTCTCTTTATTTAAAATTTCTATTAATTAAGTGTTGGATCTTTAGGAATAGTTACTTAACAGGAGAAAATAGGTGACTGAATGTCTAAAAAGGCATGGAAAACTAGAAGTGACGAGTTCTCGAATGATAACACACGTGTCAGTTAAATAAACAAAAAACATTTAGCGCCTTTTAAGATCTTTTTCGATCTTGATATCTACCATTCTCGAATTTGCTTTGGCTTGACCTTGATTAGCGTACTTTTTTGCATATCTGGCACTGGTACCGTTTCTCTTCATCATGCGTCATACGATGATTTCTGTAGTTGCCATTTTGATGGAAACTCTTTCCGCATATGTCGCATATGTACGGCTTCATACCTGAGTACGGCACTGTCGGATCAAAACGACTAGAAGTTGTAAGAACGACTACATTCGAAGCGGCGCGATAAAGCAAGCAGTTGCAGTCGAGGAAGGACCCTCGCTAGTTCTGCGACCCGATTTAGCAAGTTGTGCTGCTTCAGTCACAGTCGCTGGTTTCACCGCACTGTTTCAAATGCAATCGAGTAGAATCAAACTGAACAGACTTCAGGCCGAATAAAACATGATGTACTTTCATAGTAGCAATGCTATAGCGAACGTACCTATGTGGATTCGAATATGAGTGTTAAGTGTTGAAGACCGATTAAAACTTTTTCCGCAAGTGTTGCACTGAAATAGTATTAACTAGCAGGAAGATAGAAGTCTAGGAGAAAATTGAAAGCCAATTACTCGAAAATTAACAGGATGAATGCACAAAATCCGCACCTACTGTAAATAGAACAAAGCCGACAGTGTATGGAAAAGCTTTTCTTAGAAAATATACATCTCTCCTTGTATTTAAATGTATAACTACAGAGTAATGAGGAGGATTTCGAGCCAATGTAGGCCTTTCCTTTGCGTAAGGTGAGCCAGACTGGTATGCAGATTTTTGCATTATAGCAGGGTCAAAGCTACATGAATCATGGTACAATTGTGTCCGCGGCTTCTCTCGAGGTGGTGCGGTGGAGCGTAGTGGGTAGGAGCGTACCCACTACGCTCCACCGCACTAACTGCTGCCTCCACCACGCCGTTTTAAACGCGTACGCAAATGCGTCGTGCTTCATGTCGTTTTGACCCGACTATACCAACATTACAACAGCGCCATAACTGCGAAAGTTCGACTTTCCTTTCTTTTCCTTGAATCTTGGCATAGAGATTGCAACTTGTCAATAGTCCAGTTTAAGCAACAGCCAAGATTGTTAACAAACATTATTACGGCTAACGTCAGCTAACGTTAGCCGTAATAAAGTTTGTTAACAATCTTGGCAGTTGCTTACTTGGACTATCGACAAGCACCATAACTGTTTGACGTTAGGAAAAATTACAGGTTCGAAAACTACGAAAGTAATAGTGGCCAGTGTCCCTGCAAGTTTTTTTTTCAGTGATGATAAACAGAATACATTTTAAAACTAGTATTCGTAGGTCAGTTAGCAGAAGACAGCTTGCATTATCGGACAATGGCAGGTAGTTTCATGCCCGAACGATTTATGTCATTACGAGTTACGAATAAATCGAGTGTCGGACTCTAACCACCATCAAAACTACGTCGATCAATTCATTCAAAAAACGACCAGCTCATCCACTCCGAAAATGTCAAAAATGAATAGTTTGCATCGAGTCAACTTTTTCGCAGTATTCATCAACTCCGCAAGTGCAGCCACTGGGCCCGCAGCATTTTTCAAATGACTTCATAAATTTGATATATGAACGTTGCTAGGTTATTTTTGTGAATGTTTGAGCATTGGCGCATAGACCATCACATCTAATTAGAATACGGTAGTCACGCGACCGAGTAAATCCTACTTTCATAGCAGGGGGCAGACGATGGCGAGGGTCCGAATGGCAAACAGGATCTACATAGTAGATACGATATTTTTCAGAGGGACTAAGCCACTCAGGAAGTAATTGTATTTCCATGTTACCTGTCTCAAAACATGTTAGGACATGCGAAATCCCGGAAAATTTTAACACTTCGTACCGTGTGCGGTTTCAGCTCGGTGTGGATAATTTTATGGCGACAAAGAGTAGATGCTTGACGAAATGATTTACCACAAATCTGAAAGTTTCAGCATTTCTCTGCTTTCCTAGGTTTAAATATAAAACAATGAAGTTTGACCTGCTCAGGTATAGCTAATGGCTAGCTCCTTTATTCCTGAGTGAATGTATGGAAAGAAAGAGTGAAAGGTTGTGTAAATGAAAGCAAGCTTTAATTTAGAGTTGAAGAATTTGGAAGACCGGATCAACCCTAACCAAAATGATCAAAGACAAAGAAAACTGGGACGAAAAGAGAAGAAATGGGAACTGAGCTGAGAAGAACCTTCTCCTAGGACATCCAATAGCTGGGATTTTTGAAAAACAAGCATAGGATACGCTTGAGCTAATCAGTTAAGTGATCAATTAACTATTTAAGACAAATGAATGGGCAAACGAATGAGCGAGCGACTGAGTTAACGACTGTGATGAATTAAAGCGATTATGAGTAAATAGACGAAGAGTTGAGGAAACTAATTATCGCAATAAAGCAATAAATCAGCAAAAAATACCGAAAGAAATAGTTAAAGCATGATAAGTGAACATATGGGCGAATGTTTTTGCGATCGAGTGAATGCCTGAATAAATGGGGGGAAACATAAAAATGAATTGAAGAGCGATTAAGTCAACGAGTCGAATCACACGAACTCGACATTTCATTTCAGCTAGAATTCTAATAAAGTTCAAAGAAACATTCATTTTAAACTTAAGAGTATAATAGTTCTTACTTTTTTGACTAAGTCGAACCACGCTTGAAATGAACACTCATTCCCCTGAGAAATCAAAAATGTTAACCTTGCAAGTGAACGGTCGCACTCCTGTGTGAACGGGCATATGTCGATTCAGATTATATTGTGCGTTGAAGGCTTTGCCACATTCTCTACAGGCAACAGTATTCTTCCTCTCTGAAAAATTAAAATCTTTTCTTTTTCGGGTGAAAATGGGAAGAGAAAGATGAGATGGCTGAAAATCGCCCAGAAAACCCAAAGCTCTTAGAAATTTTCCAAATACTTGAAAGGTGATATAACACGGATACAAACCCACCATCACCGGTATTTTCGGATTCTTTATGCAATGAATTCTGCCTCACGCAATCAACACCGAAGATGGTGCTAGTAGTTCTACAAACCGTATTCGAAAGACCCAAAGGTTGACGATAAGTCTCAGAAAGTAAGTTCTTTATGGAAAACTTCAGGCCAGCCATAGTATCAGGCTGACGAATGCGCAGCTGACACTGGCGACTGCCTATTTCGACTATCTGCACTCCCGCCTACTTCAGCTGCTTGGCACTATCTACGGTATTGTCAAGGTTATGCGGCTCAGCCGGAGGGATTAGTGAGACTCCATAAATTACTACAAATGCTCTGATTTTCAGACAAAATGTAAGAATGGCTACGTTCCCAAAGCCTGCTGCAGTTTTGTGAGAACTTTTGCTGAGTGATGAAACTCATTGATTTTGTGATATACAAAAAAAATCACCTTGAACACTTTACTAGCGCTATCCAAGGAGGCTTGCTTCTCAACAACACAAAACATACTAGGCGGAAGAGTTGGACTGTCCTCCCCTTCTTCCATCTACAGCTGTAGAGTAAATTATGATCCCCATTCAAATACACATAATTATTGTCTATCTCTGAAACGTTCCCATTTCAAACAATGGTAACCAAGGTTCAATTCCCTTAGTTTTGGATGTTATTGTTCTTATAAAATGCAAATTCTTTGTGACTACCTAGAAATTAAAACATGCAATCTAGATTACAGAAGGGTCTAGCAAGAAACAGTACTAATTTTTCTTCGTTTGTGCTCTTACAGCGGTTGCGCTACCTTGAAAACGTCAAATTTGCAGGGCTAATGTCATACATTTTAGTAGTATTGTTTTCATGCAAGTGTTTGTGCTTGGATTCAGTTTGCCTCGTGTTTCTGAGTTTAGCTCTCATTATATTCTTATTGGACTTCAAAATGATTTCAAACTTAGTGCGGTTGCGCTCAAAGCGACGAGATTGAGCAAGATCGAGGTGGGAACATCGCTAGCTTCACTCGGGCTGCAGCGATGAGCGATGCTAACAAGGGTGCTCCCTCGAATCCAAGCGTTCGTTTCACCATGCAGCTTTGCCAGCCGCTTACGGAACCGAACTTCACTGGCCATTTTAATTCGACTATACTATTACAAGAGTGAAAAGCGACATACTCTTTCCTGCAACACTTTCGAATAATCTGTACGCTTTAGAATTAACCATGTGGGCTAGATATTTTTCATTATTTATTATTATTATATTCTGATTTATTTTACTATAGATATTTGTCCAATCCATTAAATCCTGCCGACGGTCTCGTAGATAGTGTGAGCGTGACGAACTTCCAACTATTTTAAAATTAATTTCCAGCAGATGAACGGCCAAAAAACTTGAGTGTGAGCTGCACATCGACAAAATGATAACTGTACGCAGTTAACATCTAGGCAGCAACTGATGCTCGTCCACATACATGCGATAGTCGGAGATGGTGCTCTGACTCCTTTACTTTTAGTCGTTTAGCGAAAGGATCCTCTTCACTTTAGGACGGTTGGCGAAGGGATCTCACCCCTTCCCTACGGAGGGTCCGGCAGCAAACCAACAAATTTCCCAAGTTCATTTTGAGGAGTTCCCGAAGCCAACATTTGAAATGAAAGGAGATATTTGAGGAGTTGTTCAAGACGCTGGCTTTTATCATGAAATCTATTTATTCTTTATCAATATTGACAAGTCTAGAAAAAGAACCAAAAATTATGAAGAAAACTGCTTTGCTAATAATTAACACTGGGCTATCGTTGCACATTGTACTCAACGATTTAATTCAGCATATAAAACGCAACTGAAAACGATTGCTTCACTTCTTTTGTATCATTTCTAATATACAACGGTTGTTAATCAAAATACGCAAAAGAAAGGGCACGTTCAGCAGTAAAGTCCACTGAATTAAGTCTAGACTTTCAAAAACTGCATAAAGCAAAAAGTGAAGCAATCCAAGCTGACTGATACATCACTGAACGATGAAGACACAAAGGATACCTATTTTTTCACAAGGGTTTCGTCCTCTCGGTCAAAGACGACTGTCGGAAGCCTAAGATTCAATAGTGGGCAATAAAAAAAAAGTACTCAATATGGCTAACATTTCAAATGCTAAATATTTGGCAAGAAAAGAGACAGGTTATTACGCTGTGTGTGGTGGAGTCGGTAATTTCGGCTCATACCCGTACATGAACGTCGAAACTATCACTATGGTCGCACCAGCCGCAAACATCCTGGAAACAGCTAAAATCCACACAACTGTTCGGAAGAGTAAAGAGTAAATGAAGTTCTTCTGACAATCATTGGTATTAAAAAGACTAAACACTGAGAGGTCGTCATATGAAAACAAAAACGAAACATCAAAGCTTAGAAAACACGTTAGCCTGAGGTAAAATAAAGCAGCAAACACCATGATGAACACTTCTTGACACATTCATTTAGGCGATAGAAGAACGAAGAGTAGTTTTCATCGGATAAAACGTAGTTGGAGATGGGGGCCACTGAGTGGCCCCTTATTTCTCGAAGTACATAATCAAATAAATCGGGATCCTAAAGCCGAAGCACTAGGATCTTGGGGGATCTATGACATGTAAACTAAAGTTACTAGGAGAAAAAAGTAAGAAAGAGGGTTGGGAAATAAGGATGGCACTGAGTGCTTCCCCTCACTACATTTTCACGTTTTCTTCTGTAATGGATGTATGGATGTGATCGGGCCAGTTCGCCACAATGTTCACCACAAACAAATAAAAAAAATTCTGGAGCGAAAAGAACAGCTGAAGTGCTACTTGTAGAGACTTCTCTACAAATGATGCGTCTAGGGTTCGCAAATCCAGAAAACGATAGCTTCCATCGGAAAAGATGTTTTTTGAGAAATTAGCACAAGCACTTTAAAAACACACATTTAAAAAAGATAGCAACAAATGGAGAAAAGCTGTCTTTCAAATGATTCTGTGGGAGTAGAAGGGATGAAGCGAATGTGTGTACAAAAGTAGAGAAATCGATAAAAATTTAGAAAACTTTGTCTAAACTACAGAAACACTTGCAAAAACACTTGACTTGTATCATAATACATTCCAATGTGCGTAGCTTCAGAAGAAGTTGATGGGATTTAGTGTCTCCCCTAGCAGAGAATAAACTGTCGGCGAAATGGAGTGGGAAATTACGCAGAAGTATAATTATTACACGCGCAAAGCAAAATTTGAGAATAAATTAATCAAAACTCACAAAGAAGGCGTGAAATCGGCCAGGAGCCACCACGAAATGAAAGATGACAAAATGATTGAAAGGGAAACTGCAAATCCCTTCAGGATATTGTCCGCATATTTCACTACCAGGGCAATCACTAATCCACCATACGCCTGCAAACACTTCTTATTCTTTGTTCTCATAACATTAATTCTCACCAGTAGGTCTCACCTGCAAGGCAACAACTATCCAAATGATTGTGTTGTATCCCTGGAGGAAGCCGTCTTTCTCAATTGCATTCCAGTCATAAAGCCAACACATTAGGAAACCGCCGAAAATGGAAAAGAAAGCTGGAAGAAAAGCACGAGGAGTAGGCAAATAAATTTCTCGAGTCGTGGCAGCACAAACCCAGTTGGAGGTTACGCATCCACAAGGAAACATTTGTTGTTTTGAGGATTTTCTCGAAATATACTCCGGCAAAACCGCTAGAGAAACAGGCTGCTAGCACAGCTAGTAAGCCGATAATACTGTCCGAGGTGTCGCTTTGACTTACACCACTCTTATTTGATCCACTTGCTGGCATCTAAAACGTCTGGATATCATTTCTCAACATTGTTCAGCATAAAAAATCCATAACACGGACTTAAGAAGATGCGTGAGTCACCTGAACTAGAGCAACTCCTCCAGTGAGAAGTAATAGTGCTAACCACTTCAGACGATTTAATGATCGTCCAAGCATCGTTACAGAGAAGAGGGCAGTTGTGAGGATCTTTAGTTGATATGTAACCTAGGAGGACAAGTTTTGTTTGTAACTATCTCAAGATGCGGAAATGCACTAGAAACATACTTGGTATGTAGCCGCATCCAATTTAGAGAGAGCTAGAAAAAGCAAGTTATTTTGAATGACGTAAAGAATAGCTGGTACAGCTACCTAAAACAGAGACAGCAGAAGTAATAAAGTATAGAGGTCTGGTGGTAATCAATCCGTTGGGATCCGCCATCACGTTCGCTTCAATCCAGAAGCGTCTGATGTTCACGAACGTGTAACTAGCCTATACAGTGAGTTGTGATACAGTCGATGTATCAGGTAGTCTTTTTATCCTCCCAGACTAGGCTGGCACCAATTTATCGATGGATGAAAGGCTAGGTTAGCACTACGGCGGTTTAGAAGGGGAACGGTCAAGAGGTACCCGTATGATGTGCCGCCGCGTATCCAGGAGGCTAATGAGCGTCGTTAATTGCACCGCGCGTCTCCTGATACCGTCATAATCGCTACAGTAGCCTGACTGCTCCTCTTGTGCTACGTCTTCAAGATGCCCCACCCACGCCTCCCTCCCCTCCCATTTCGCCGCGTCTACCGCTCCTACGATGATTTTTTGTCGCCGCACCTACAGCTCTTATGATGCGCTTTTAAAATCGAATGGAAAGGAAAGAACATGATATTAGATGTTGTTCGAAGGTGTACATAAAGTGTGCTTGCATGTTAATATAATAGAAGGAAAGAATGAAATAGATTTGTATAAGTGATATGCCATTTAGAAATGCGAGTGAAAATGAAATTATCCTGTCTCGACTTGTTAGGTGGGAAACACTCATTCATCTCTGGGAATGCAAGAGATGTTTCAAAAAATGTCGCACTGATCGGTGTTATGCTATCATCTTTACTTTTTTCTTCGCTTTCTAAGGATTTCTTTTTGCTCATCTAGCTGGATAAAATTGACGTCGAAGGATCAACGAGGCGCGAATAATGCCTCACAGACATACACTGTACCTAAAGGTATATCTCGAAGATACAAAGGTCTCTGTTCGCCACTAATATACCTAACCTGTCATATCGATTTTATACAGAGAATAGATAGAAATGAAGCGATAAAACGCTGTTGAAAGAAGTTTGAAGAACCATACAATTTCAAATTTCTATTATATAAAACTGTATAAAACGTACAAGCATGTATTGAAATATTTGGCATGTGCTGTATATAAACATTATATCTATGTAAAATTTTGAAAAGGTAAAGTGTAGAAAGGAGTTTAAAGAATGTATACAAAGTAATAAGCGCATAAATTTACTGTTATTATAGCTGCTGCAGTTGAAGCTGAACACGAATTCGCTGAATGGCATCGTGACAAACAAATACTTATGCACTGCTAGTTTATATCGAAGACATAGGGCATGAAATGTGTTAAATTATGAGATGTGTGGAAGTATATGCATGTTATTCTTTTCCCTGGAGCATCTTTTTGAGATAATTTCTACTTATGTAAAGTTACATTGGATAGAAGGATCTACTTCTTCTCTTTTATTCCCAATAATATGCGCTTAGTTTACTATATCCGTACATCAGAATTCGCTGCGGCAATTCGTTCTTCACTCCCTCTCTCGCACTATCTACCGCTTCGTCGCGGCGCGAACGTCGCGCGCGGCGTTGATCAGAGAGCAATAGGTAGGCGGGGTGTAGGTGATCTCAGGCGGTCGTGGAGAATGTATAGCTGGTGGAGCGGCAGTCGTAATTACGCGGAGGAGCGCGGTGCTGAAGGGAGGACAGGAGCGGTCAGCCGGTTTTCACGGGTACCTCTTGTCCCACACCCCGGTTTAGAACCATTGATCCATCATCGAGACACAGTAGAACCTTCTACTGACTGCGCTACAGCCATCTCACAGATGTAACATCATATGGATAACAACAAAAAAACATAGTGCAATGGTAGCACAAATCGCATTAAAGCATTGATGAAACATAGATCTTTCAACTGAAGTTGACTTTTTTTGAGTTCGCAAAACAAAGAAGGGAGAAAAAAAATCTCGAAAGTTATCCTCTCATCTAGTTGTCAAAGAATTAGAGTTCAAACAATGTGTAAAAAAGGAAACGGAATATATTCATTCAAACTGAGAGAAACGTTTAGCCCTAAAATAAATTTTCATTTACAAAAATCTATCCTAATAAAAACCAAAACAACATGGAATACGAATAATACCAAAAACAAACCTTCACCGTTTCGCTTCTTTTCTGAACAACTTCGGCGTAAAGCTCGTTTTGGAAGGAAGACAATCGCCAACCTAATTAAAGAATCATCGTCTTTATAGTGAAAGATTTTGGGACTTTAAATGTTGCAGAGAAACGCGATGCTACAATCACGTTACAAGTTCGATGGTCATAATCAATACCAATTTCGGAGCAGCTACGCAAGTAATTGCAAATTGTAGTGCCCAAAGCGTCGAGTCTGGTCAAACCAGCCATAAATCCGGTGCATTTCCGTAGGCTGCGCGGTGGGGCTAGAAGTCCCGGTATATGTATAGTAGGGTCTAGACAACATGAAGCCATACACAATCGCGTAAGTGCTTCATGTCTGACTTCTCTCGAGTGAAAGATTTTGGGACTTTAAATGTTGCAGAGTTAAATGTTCTCTCGAGGCAGTGCCGTGGAGCGTAGCGGTTAGGAGCGTAGTGGAACCCTTGCTGGCACCACCCATCGCTGCAGTCCCACCTGCTGCCTCCACCGCGCCGTTTCGAGCGCGTGCGCAAATCCACCACAACTGCACTCGTGATTCATGTCGTTTTGACTCGACTATACCACCACATGGAGATACCGCACCGGAGGTTTCGTTCCGCGCCTGGTTGAAGCGGGTAATGGTGTTGCTGGAGCCCGCAAATACAGGCTCCGGTTTGTGGTGAAAAGACGGTGAGCATAATCGAATTGCTCGATGACTATCAAGCACTTCGGGAGGTGATAGTTCATCATATTAAAAGATCATTATTGGAAGAGGTAGCTGGTACAGTAGGGGCCCAAAACCTAAGCGTTAGTTTTACAGGATTTATGATATGCAGGTTAAAGCTGCAAAGAAAGAAGGGAGACAGACGAGACAGGAAGAAGCCCCTCCCAAACAAGCTTATAATCGAGTCAAAACGACATAAAGCACGGACATTTGCGCAAGCGGCTGCGCTCGAAGCGGAGCGGTTGGGATCGTGTAATGATCCCCGCTAAGGTCACCCACCTCTGCAGTTCGCCATGGTCCCACCTCGATTCCACCGCACCGCCTCCGAGCGCGGCTGCTCACGCAACGGTCCGTGCTTCATGTCATTTTGACCCAACTATACCAGAAGTGAATAGCTACGTCATATAGTGTAGCATTTCAAACCAACATTCGAAGCTTCGAAGCACTATCTTCTATTCTTCTCTTTACCCCATAGAACATGGATCGTCGAAGACCAATGCTTAGATTTTAGGGCACCGACTGACTCAGTTATTCCTCATATCCCTGTGGTAACAGTACTTGAAGAGCCTACGTGGAACTCTCATCCATTTGTGCGAGAATTGAGCGCTATAGCAACACAAAAGCACATATCCGGAGATAGCGATTCAGCATCGCATCGCTATCCGACAGAGCCAGGCGCGGCGCCAAGCGACCGCGTGCGGTATCCCCGTATAATAGTACTTATGCCGCCATTCCAAGAGGGTATCCTCCGACTTTATTGATCAAATGTTGATGTAAAGGTCCTGTTAGGAAAGGTTCCTAACAGGACCTCACGTTTTCCTCACGTCGGATCATATTCACTCGACATCCTCAGGTCAAAGTACAATCTTAATGGTTTGTAATAGATACCCTCGCTCACTCACGTCCACTCCCATTTAGTCATTGCAAAAGATTAAGTGGAAATTGAGCGTGATGTACATCTATAGCGATTCACCATGGTTGTAGAACAACACCAAGATGCAAGTGACCATCTTCACAATCTCAGCCATAACCACAGCTGTTGAGGACAAATATCTCGGTCCTTCATTGTTCTGAAAAAAAAAATGCGTAATGAAAGGAATTCCGATAGGAAACTACTTGAAGAGTTCTCTAGTTTCTTCTTTGTACATACCTCATAGATATATCCTCATAGATTTATCTAGAGATTGAAACAGATGAACATTAGAGACTTACTTGTGTCCTAGAATAACGGAGAATTAGCACGAGAGCGGTTGTTTGAGCGATTAGAACGACAAGTGAGACGTACTTCAGGTCCTTACTCGCCGAATTCGCAACCATCCCCTGAACTAAGGTAACGATATGCTGCCAAGAAAAAAAAAGAACGAAAAAGAAAACCCGAAACCGGAATCATGCCAAATAAACGGCGGTGATATGACGTTGCACTCAGAATGTACGCAATTTCGACGCAAAAGTTCACCATCAGTTTACTGGTTAGCAGAATTAGGAATTATCACGGTTGTACCCAATTGGGTTTACTATGATCGGTTGTTTCGTTTGAAACAAGGTAATTTTATATGTTTTCAAGATACCAACATTCAGTTCTTCGTACGAAAGAAGGCAGAAATATAACAGTCACCTTGCGGAAATGGATGGCGTCGAATATATTGTTGTATAATTCCACACTGCACAAGCACTCACGACATGACAAAATAGTATTTTCTGGTTTTGAGTTCTACGCCTTTCAAATCTTCCTGTGCTTGTCAGGTAAGGTTTATTCCTCGTGAATTTTTTAAAGTTTATATGCCAATTTATTTGGCTCCTCCATGTATGTATGTATGTATGTATGTATGTATGTATGTATGTATGTATGTATGTATGTATGTATGTATGTATGTATGTATGTATGTATGTATGTATGTATGTATGTATGTATGTATGTATGTATGTATGTATGTATGTATGTATGTATGTATGTATGTATGTATGTATGTATGTATGTATGTATGTATGTATGTATGTATGTATGTATGTATGTATGTATGTATGTATGTATGTATGTATGTATGTATGTATGTATGTATGTATGTATGTATGTATGTATGTATGTATGTATGTATGTATGTATGTATGTATGTATGTATGTATGTATGTATGTATGTATGTATGTATGTATGTATGTATGTATGTATGTATGTATGTATGTATGTATGTATGTATGTATGTATGTATGTATGTATGTATGTATGTATGTATGTATGTATGTATGTATGTATGTATGTATGTATGTATGTATGTATGTATGTATGTATGTATGTATGTATGTATGTATGTATGTATGTATGTATGTATGTATGTATGTATGTATGTATGTATGTATGTATGTATGTATGTATGTATGTATGTATGTATGTATGTATGTATGTATGTATGTATGTATGTATGTATGTATGTATGTATGTATGTATGTATGTATGTATGTATGTATGTATGTATGTATGTATGTATGTATGTATGTATGTATGTATGTATGTATGTATGTATGTATGTATGTATGTATGTATGTATGTATGTATGTATGTATGTATGTATGTATGTATGTATGTATGTATGTATGTATGTATGTATGTATGTATGTATGTATGTATGTATGTATGTATGTATGTATGTATGTATGTATGTATGTATGTATGTATGTATGTATGTATGTATGTATGTATGTATGTATGTATGTATGTATGTATGTATGTATGTATGTATGTATGTATGTATGTATGTATGTATGTATGTATGTATGTATGTATGTATGTATGTATGTATGTATGTATGTATGTATGTATGTATGTATGTATGTATGTATGTATGTATGTATGTATGTATGTATGTATGTATGTATGTATGTATGTATGTATGTATGTATGTATGTATGTATGTATGTATGTATGTATGTATGTATGTATGTATGTATGTATGTATGTATGTATGTATGTATGTATGTATGTATGTATGTATGTATGTATGTATGTATGTATGTATGTATGTATGTATGTATGTATGTATGTATGTATGTATGTATGTATGTATGTATGTATGTATGTATGTATGTATGTATGTATGTATGTATGTATGTATGTATGTATGTATGTATGTATGTATGTATGTATGTATGTATGTATGTATGTATGTATGTATGTATGTATGTATGTATGTATGTATGTATGTATGTATGTATGTATGTATGTATGTATGTATGTATGTATGTATGTATGTATGTATGTATGTATGTATGTATGTATGTATGTATGTATGTATGTATGTATGTATGTATGTATGTATGTATCCTCCAGTACGACTATACATACAATAATCCCTATTGTAATTCCCTCCATTTTTCTTCTTTTTTACGCTTCCTGTCACAGCGTTTGCTGTACCTTCTGTCATCCTTTCTTGTCGCATGTATTTGATCATGTGAACCACTGGATACTCTGGAGGGGAACCTCGCATGTTTGCTTAGGCTTTGTTAGCACTTCATGCTCGATTTCTGGTGCTCATTGAATCTATCAATCGAAGATGTCATGATGTTTACAAATTTGTGCGCTTATGCGCTTATGTATGATTCCAATCGATTATTCTCGTAACATAGTAGCATTTACACGTATATCATACATATTATATACTAGTCTGAACGTCCGAATAACGACTTCAGACTTTCTGTGGTGTTGGTTTCGCTGGCCTTCATTGATCACCTTGACTCCCGTTGATCTTCGAACTGGTCGAGCGGGCGCCAGTAATTCTTTCATTCTCGATCGTGTGCCAGAGTAGCCCAGTGGTTCCTCCTCTCGCGTGCGACACGAAGAGCATCATAATTTTCTTTGAATAACTTCGTGAAGAAATCTGACATCGGGTCGGCGGTCTTCCTGTAGTGTGCTTAATATCGCGGGGAACCCAGTCGCTCACGGCTCTGGTCCAACGGTTGTCGCACCCATAAAGTGCATAACGTGTCCGGCCCACCTTATTTTACTTTCCTTGGCAAACGCGGCGGCGTCTCTAATCTTCGATCGCTGACGTAGGAGAGAACTTCGAATCCCGTCCCTCACTTGCGTGAAAAGGGATACTCCTAGCATCACTCTCGCAAATTGCGCGTTCAATGACGGTCACCTTGTTTTCTTCCTGCTTGCGAAATGCCCAGGTTTCCGAAGCATAGGTCAAAGCAGGAAGTACGGTGGTGTTGAAGATGTGAGCACGGAGCCGGGTGTTCCTGGTCTTCTTCACTACATCCTCGATGCTCTTATACGCTCCCGAAGCCACTCGTCTCCTCCTGTCCAGCTCGGGGGTCAGGTCGCTCATCATGTTCAATTCCCGACCCAGATAAACGTAGCTGATGCATTCCGTCCGTCTGAGACATCGTCTTTGTAGATCCAGCTGAAGGCCGATGCATCCACATGTTTCGTCGAATTCGGTCAGCATTCGTTCCGCTTGGCTGATGCTAGGTGTTATCAGTAGGATGTCATCAGCAAAGCGCAAATGGTGTAGCTGCCGACCATCAACCTTCACTTCCATGTCGTCCCATTCCAACTTTCGCACTGTGTTCTCGAGGGTGGCTGTGAATATTTTGGGTGAAATTGTATCACTCTGTCGGACCCCCCTCTTCACGTCAATGATGATGTCCTTGTAGAATGGCGAAATTCCGGTCGTGAAGTTACCGTACAACTCTCGAAGTACCTTTATATACTGAGTAGGGACACCTTGGTTGTCCAAGGCTTCCACGACCGCTTCCGTCTCAATTGAGTCGAAGGCCTTCTTTAAGTCAATGAAGGTGAGAGAGAGCGGCATCTTGTACTCTCGTGATACCTCGATGAGTTTCGAAACAGTGTAAATGTGGTCAATCGTGCTGAATCATTTTCGAAACCCTGCTTGCTCGCATGGTTGTCCTTCATCCAAGACTTTTTCAATCCTATTAAGGATCACTCTTGTAAAGAGCTTGTAGATGACGGACAGTAGGCAGATTGGACGATAGTTGCCGATGTCATGTGGATCTCCCTTTTTGTACAACAACACGGTCTTGCTGGTCTTCCACTGTTTAGGAACCTTGCATTCCGACAGATAACGTGTGAAGAGCCTCGCCAGGGTGTTAATGAGTACTGGCGAAAGGTTCTCCAGTTATTCTGGTCTTATTCTCACCGGGTTCCGTACGACCTCTTACCGACATGATAGCATGTCGTATTTCGGACGGGAGAACCTCTGGAATGACATGTCCGTTTTCCCTCAGATGGTGAGGAGGCAAGTGGACATGGTTGTCGAAGAGATCGGAGTAGAACTCGTAGATGATGTTCTCCACTCCCCTTCTCGATGCAATGGTTGTTCCCTTCAGGTTCCGGAGAGCAGTCATTCTCGTCTTGCTACTGGCGAAGTCTCGACGGGCATAGCGGATGCTTTTTCCCGCCTCTGCAGCTTCAGCCAGCACTTCTGCTCTTCTCTCTTTAAGGTCTTCCTTTATCGCCTCTCTGCAAAGCTTTGCGAGCCCGGACGTGAGTTCGTGTTCTCCCTGCGGCTCGTGCTGCTCTACGCTGGCGTATCAGCTCAAGAGTTTCAAGAGACAGACGTCTCTTGGTGGTTTTAAAACTCTCGGCCTTCTTCGCAATCGTGAAGGTGTTCAACGAGCCGGTCATATTACTCGTCGATGTTGTCGATTGCGGAATCTTCCCAAAAGTCGGCTAGCGTAGCGAAGAGATCCCAGTTGATGACAGTTCTGGGGTTTCTCTCGCCGAACTTGGCTCCTCTTCTCTGCTTCTCTGCTCTCCTTGTAAAGCAAAATCTTCCTCGGAGGAGGCGATGGTCCGATCCCATATAGAACTTTGGTACAACAGCGACGTCCGTCAGGTAGAACCTTTTATTGACGATGATGTGGTCTATTTCATTACCGTACCCTCCATCGGGTGACTTCCACGTCCAGCGTAGAGAGGAGGGCTTCTGGAATTGCGAGTTCCCATGGATGGTCTTAGTCGTCATGATGAACTCGGAGAGCCTTTCCCCCTTGTCATTCCATTGTAGGCCGTGGGTCCCGATGTGAAGTTCCTCCGGCGTTCTTCTTGGGCCAACCTTGGCGTTGAAATCGCCAATTATGACCTTGTAGAAGGCATGGCCTTCTCTGTAGAACTTCTCCAGGTCCATATAGAAATCTTCGACTTCTTCTTTCTTGTAGCTTGATGTTGGAGCGTAAGCGACGAAGATAGTCAAAGCTAGTGTTGGACCACATCTTCTCATTCGCAGACGTTCGATTCGGGTCATGAGTTCGAAAGAGTCGATGTTCTTTGCCATACTCGTGTTGACGAGGACGCCACCTCCACCAACACCTCTACTGTCGCATGTTCCTAAGAACAGTTCTTCTCCAGTTTCATATATGGCGTTGAGAGGGTGACGTCGTCTCGTATCGGTCAGTCCGATGACGTACTTGATCTTCTTGGCTTGCATCATCAGATCTTCGATGGCCGCTTCCGATGCAAGCGTAAGTGCGTTATAAGTACAGATCGTCATCCTAGTCCTTTTCCGTTTCGGTAGCCTATATGACTCCTGCAACCCCGTCCTTCCTGGCGCTACCGTGCCAGGCTTTCCTCCGGAATCAGGAGACTCTTTTCTATTACTGTGACACGCAAAAGAATTTTAAAACCCATGGGTAGGTTGCAAGCCTCTAGTCTCATGAGTTTTGGGAGAACTTCCGTTCTCCCGGGATGAACTTGTGGAGCTTATCTGTTGGAGCAACTCCAAACCGTCTCCCTTGCAGCTCCCAGTCACTTGATTGCAGGCTTTTGGCCGGACCGACGTGCAGGATACAAGGATATAATGAGTCAGTCCTGGCTCAGGGCCAAAACAACACGCGCCACGTAGCCTCGCGACTAACCGGCTGTGATCCCTCTAGTGAGGGAGATCCGTGGCTTGACTAATCAGCAAAAATTAATATTATTGTTATTAGTTCTACGAAATTGGACTTGTGTATCCCCAACAATCTTTCTTCCTTTTTATATTTTAAATAAAAGCGAAAGATTTCATTGTCTTCTTTCTAAACGTGTCAGTTCTACATTTGGAGAACATTCGAACTTCAGCTTCAAACACTCCTTATCAATATATTATAGATAAAATTTAAAAGTATCACGCGAAATATGGGTTTTCCTCCTGTTTACTATGAACAGTTATAAGAGAATGATGTTTGGCATAAAATGACGTGAAAGACATCATCCTACTGATAAAGATAACACTCCACCTCAGATCACATAAACATCTTGCTATTATTAAAGCAGCCATTTGCATGCGTGTTTCCACTTCCTGAGAACGGCATGCTACAAACTTGAGGCGAATGAAGAAGGAAATCGGCACGCGGAGGAGAAATAAAGGTGAAAAGCGAAGCGCACAGTGGCCACAGCTATGAAACGGCTGCAACCATCTATCATTTGCGTCATGCACACAAAGTTATTGCGCAGCAATCCGACGCCGCGTGACCCGTCGCCACCCTTTCTATAGGTATCTGGCGCCGGTGCGCCAATCCACGTCGGTGGACCCGTATAACCCATATTATTGCTGTCGCACCCCATATTATAGCTACCTGGCGCCAGCGCGCCAACTCCACACAGGTGGACCCGTCGCACCTCCTTCTATAGGTATCTGGCGCCGGCGAGCCAATCCGACGCCGGTGGACCCGTCGCACCCTCCTTTTCGAATTTCGAACACACACACACATACACACACGTGACAGAATAAGCCCGTTATTATATACTACTATGAACGTATATACCAGTATGAACGTACGAGTGTTAAAATTAATAGTAGTTTATTTATTCTCTTCTTCTCTGTAATTCTCTGAAATTATATTTGTGTTGTTCTAACAACGCTATCTTCCTCTTATTTTTTATTATAAATAAAGGCGGAAGGTTTCATAGTTTTTTTTCTAAACGCGTCAGTTCTACACTTGGAGAATATTCAGACTTTGGCTTCAAACACGCATTCGTTCCGAACACAGTGTAGACACGATTTGAAAGTACTACTCGAAGTATAGGTTTTTCTCTTGCTTCTCCCTAACAATTATCGCAGAATAATGTTTTAACATGAAATGACGTGGACGATATCATCGTACTGATGAAGAGCGTTCCACGTCCATCACATAAACAGCGTGCTACTACTTAAGCAGCCGTTTGCACGCGTGTTACCACTTTCTGAGGAACGGAGGAGTCGTAGAGGTGGAAAGCAACGCGGAAGGTGGATGCAACTATGAAACGTTTGCAACGTTCCATTTACATTTCTCGACGTGCACACGAAGTTACTGCGCGATACTTCTACACCATGACACAGGAATTCGAACCCGTGAGACCCGCCTTACTACATTTTATAGCTCTGCGACGCCGGTGGAGCCGTCGCCACCCTTTCTATAGGTATCTGGCGCCGGCGCTCCAATCCGACGTCGGTGAACCCATCGCAAACCATATTATAGCTGTCTGGCACCCCATATTATAGCTATCGCAGTGCTTCGTGTGCATGTCGCAAAAGGTACCGGCTGCAGCCGTTTCATATCCGTGGCCAGTTGGTAGCCTCGAAGAGTATAAATACGAATGAAAACGGCTGCCTAAATAGTAGCGAACAGTTTACATGGTGTGACGTGGAACGGTATCTTTATCAGTACGATGAGATTGTTCACGTCATTTCTTATTAAACATTATTCTGTGATAACTGTTGGCGAAAAGAGGAAGAAAACGTATACTAAGTGTTATGCTTTCAAACTGTGTCTATATGATGGTGGTATAGAAGGAGTGTCTGATCTTAGAATGTTCTTCAAATGAAGAAATGACGCGAATAGAAAGAAACATAAGAAATTTCTCGCCTAAATTTATTCTTTAAAAAAAGAAAGAGGAAGGCGTTGTCAGAAATGTAGAATTCTAATTTTGAGGAAACGCCTCTACTATTAATTTTCAATGATCAGTGAAGGCGAGCGAAGGGGAAACCACAGAAAGTCTGAAGTCTGGCATTAGCCGTACGTTCTCCTGACCTCCCCTCAGCGCCGCGCTTTCTGCGTAATTACTGCTGCCGCTCCACCAACTAGACATCTTCCACGACCGCTTGAGATCACCTAGACCCCGCCCTCTATTGCTCTTTAATCGACGCCGCGCGTTTTCCCTCTAGTCAACACACATTCGCGCCGCGACGGAGCGGTGGATATGAACTTCACACAAATGAAGATTATCTCAAAAAGATGCTGCAGGGAGAAAAATAACATGCATATATTTTC
This sequence comes from Necator americanus, assembly GCF_031761385.1. Classification (NCBI taxonomy): domain Eukaryota; kingdom Metazoa; phylum Nematoda; class Chromadorea; order Rhabditida; family Ancylostomatidae; genus Necator; species Necator americanus. The sequence goes on from NC_087374.1 coordinate 18,788,015, forward strand.
GCACATCTCATAATTTCACTAAAAATAAATTTCACACATTTCAAGCCCAGACTGTTCTATATGAACTCGTAGTGCATAAGTATGTGATTGTCACGATGTCATTCAACGAATTCATGTGCAAGTTTCAACTGCACCAACTACACGCACAGAAACTTTATGTCATTATTACTTTGTACACATTCTTTAAACTCCTTTCTACATTTTACCTTTTCAAAATTTTATAGAGATATAATGTTTATAAAGAGCACAATGTCAAACATTTCAATACTTGCTTGTACGTTTTATACATTAAATTTTTGTGTGGTTTTCTAGACTTCTTTCAACAGAGTCTTATCGCTTAATTTCTATATATTCTCTACATAAAACCAATGTGACAGGTTAGGTGTATTGGTGGCGAAGAGAGATATATCTTTGTATCTTCGAGATATACCTTTAGGTACAATGCATGTAATCAAGAACGACGTATAAACTACGAATAACGACTACACTGAGGTGAAGAGCGACTCTGTAAAAACGACAGAAACTGAAATGCACACATGAAGAGAAAACAGCAGGAGTTTATACAAGAAACATACACTTCTCTAATGATATATGACCTGATTTGCAGGTTCCAAACACCTTATTGATCTATTGACCGCTTACCAAACACAGGCTTTTTTTGTTTCATAGCTTTTCTATTAGCAGAAATCGCTCCATTCTAATTTGAACCGTTTATTTGCAACTTCTCTAAGAGTCGCTAACTCTGGCAGCCCAAACGATCAGCTGAAGAGGAAATCCTCAGCACCAATTCCAGAAAAACCGTATCATTTCAGTAACAACACCATCTTTTTCAAATTTGAATGAGATGAAAACAAATTTATGCAGAAATTAAGAAGTAACACCGGTTATTCGTACAAAACAGCAGCACTGATGAAAAAAGGAACACAATTCAAGTGATATACGTTCCATGAAACAATTCACATGAAAAGATACTTAATCTATTCTCAATCGACCATTTGTTGAGAATCCTCCCTTTATTCCTTCTAGCTGCTTCAACTACGACGTTTGCGAAGTCCTATTCACCGATACAAAGAGGGTAGAGAATTCCATTTGTTTCAACAGCTTTTGTATTCGCATGGAAACAAACAGCGTTGTATTCAAGCATTTCTTTTCTTTTTCTCAGAGAGTGATATCACTATATCGCCTAAACTATGTTTCTTTTTTTCATTGATGCTTCTGTCGTGTGCAAATAATCAGTGCTCCTTATTTTCTGCATAAGAGTTCCCTAGTTTTTTGTAGTGTTGTTGTGAAAAAGTTAGCATTGTTACCGAAGTAACCAATTTCACTTGACAAACTCTACGTGGAGAATGTGCTTTTGCTTATGATGTGGGCTGGAAGGGTTTGCAACTGTTATAAAAGTTGCAAATAATCGTTGGAGCAGTGTGTGTCTCAGTGGAAGTGGGGAGGTCAATTCTCCCGTGAAATAGGCAAAAGTGTGCGAACCAAAGCTACAGAGGTCGAGTCCTTGAAACCTGGGCATAGGTTTTAGAGGTTTTACATGTAGCTTACAGCTACTAAAATGTGGTATAGATACACCCTAACCACCCCTCCGAGATACAGATAAGTGTGGATAGGTACAAATTACAACGCTACAAATCAGACTGGAGCTGTGCCTGCAAACAAAACTAGAGAGGCTCTGAAAAAAACAAAATGTCTCTGTTTTGCGAGCAATCAGCTGACGAATAAGATGACAACTGACGCAGAACTTGCGCATTATGGCATACCTGATTGAAGAAGGATGAAATATGATATACACTTTCCCAGGTTGTTTTCAATACATACCTCTACAAACCAGCTCAGTTGTGATGGTATGCTGCACTCCAACACCGCGCCGCGACGCGACCGCCGAAGCAAAGTCTGCCCCTCTGTGTTTTAGTGGCTTGTCCCCTCCGTAGCATCCGATGGTTCGCATGATCATATACAAGGATGACAAAAGGTACAGCAAATGACGTGCAAGGAAACGTAAAGAAGAAGGAAAATGGGGGAATTACAATAGGGATGATTTTATGTTCGCATACACTGGAGGACATATGTATGTTTGAAGAGAAAACCACAAGAAAGACGTGCATGCGAATGAACAAAAATAACATGGAGGAGCCGAATAAATTGACACATAAACTAAAAAAAACTTACGAGGAACAAATCTTGCCTGACAAGCACGGGAAGATCTCAAAGACGAAGAACTCAAAACCAGAAAATACTACTTTGTTATGTTGTAAGTTCCTGCACAATGTGTAATTGCACACAGAACAATATATTCAACGCCATCCACTTTAGCGAGGTGTGACTTTTATACTGCGATGAAGAGAGTTTTGAGTGACGTGGAGTTGCGCATTTAATGTCTAAGGACTTGGGGGATTTTCGTCTTTTTTCCCCACAGAACCTCTCAAGATCCCTTCATAAGTACCATTTAATTTCTCCCTTACACTTTTTGACGTGACGTCAGTTTCTTTGTTCACACACTAGTCGATTACATGGCATGCGAAATAAATTCAGTTCTACCATCGAGAACTGCTCTATTCTCTTAGTCTTAGGTATGGCTTATTTTCGCAGCTTCTTTGGTGGTGGAGGAGTAGAATCCGAGGAGGAAGATGGCGCCGAGATCGTCGAGAAAATGGTGGAAAGGGCTGAGACATGCACAGCTCTGGAAGATCGAAGAGATGCTTTGCGAGCACTGAGAAGTATGGCAAAGGTACAGAAAAAATTGCTTTCTTCTTGCAGTAGGAGTTGGACGTGAACGCTTGTTTCTTTTTTCGACTCTTGCTAATAGAAGTAGGCATTGTCTTCACTCCTACGTGATACTTTATACTGAATACAACACAACTCTATGCTTCACCTTCTGCAACGTAATTGTTTCGATAATCTTTTTTTACTGAGAAGTTGAGCCACGACAGAAGTCGTGGATGAATCTTATATTGGAGTGGGTTTTGTGTGTAGAACAGAGTTCCGTACATTTTGAATTTCTTCTTTTGAATTCGATCGTAACATCTATGGGAGTTCCGTTCATTTATCTGAACACTTCTTTACCGCGTATATTCTGACGAAAAAAGGAAGAAGTTATTTCTGTTCTTGATTCTGTGAGTTTGATGTTGTCACTATTAATTAGCACTATGCCTAGATACCGTTTTGTCTTTTGAAAAGTGAAAAAGAAATGAAACTTCTAGAAATAGAAAGGTGGTTGGAGATTGGTCAGAGGACCGAAGTATTACTCTATAGGAAGAACTCTGTGTGGAGGTCGAGCTAAATTCTTGTTTTGCATAGCTATCTTGGTACAGAAACTTCGATTAGCTGTTGGAACCATGGGATTGAATGTTTACATGGATGTGTTAGAAAAGGAACGATCGAACCCAGAAATAATTGCCATTACACTCGAAATTCTGGTCGCAGTTCTTAGCAGTGACGATGAAAACACCGATGACGATGAGCTTGGAGAACGCCTTGCAGAGGTTAACTATAATCTTCTATTCATTTCCCATTCATTTGTTGTTATTCACTCCCTTCTAGGTCATGCTTAAAAAATCTGTGTTTATTCCTTCGGTCCTAGCGGCTATAGATGATTATGACATAACTGTGCGAAGGTATAGCGTATCCTTATTAATGAAGTTTTATTTTGAGGGGAGAATTTGCAGATTTTCATGATTTTAGAGTAGGAATCCAACTTCTGACCTCTCTGCTTCGTCACCGCGGTCCGGAAGTACAGACAGCAGTGATGGCGCAGCCTACAGGAGTACCTCATCTTGTGGATATTGTTCACGATCGGCGTGAAGTAGTCCGTAATGAGGCAGTATTGATGCTCTGTGAGCTGAGCAGATCAAATGCGCAGGTAAATTTCATTCCTATGCATCAGTTTGGCAAAACCATCGTTTTCTGGTCTCAGATTCAGCAACTTCTTGCCTATGAAAACGCGTTTGTTCATTTGCTGGACATTATCGATACGGAGCCTCTCGATAGTATGTTTCTATATAGATTTGTTGTTTTCTGTAAAATATTCGGAGGTTTTTTTTCTGTAAGATAAAAAAAGGAGAAAAAAAACTCCCGTAAAGGTTGAATTGCAGGCATCATAATTGAGGACTGCTTGTTCGTGATTCTGAACCTATTGAGGAAGAATGCCATGAATCAGCAGCTCTTTCGAGAAAACAAGTGAATATTTACTTGGTTATTCTCTGACATCTCTGTTATTTTTGGAGCCACTTATTTTCTGTTTCAGTAACAAATCTAACAATAAATACAATAATCAGTCAAATGCAATAATCTAACAAATCTCTTTTCTTAACGTCATTGAAGTATTTGGTTTAATAACGCTCTATTCATAATTGACTTTAGTACCCTTCAGGTGAATAATTATCAACTTCGAAAAAGCCGAAGGGTTTTTCTTTGTCTAATTGTTTATCCTGTTTAAACAGTTCTTTTTCGTAAAACATTTGATTGAGCAGAGTAGAGAATACTTTGGAGGTATTTTCTCGTCACGTATTTTGAGAGGTCATAAAGTCTGGATGTTGAGAAACCAATATCCTCTCTATGTTTGTAAGTTTCCATCAAGCTTACATCATAGATGCTACGTTTTAGCTTGATTTCCCGCCTTGGAATTGTTCTGAATGCTTTCCTTTATGGAAATGAAGAAGACGAACCCGACAACGGGGAGTGGGTTAAGCAACGAACTGCGAATATAATCTTTCTTCTACAGGTTATTAGGTAAATTTATTGTGTTGTTTTTCATTCCTACATTCACTACAAATTGCATAGAGCTACCTGAAATTTGCTTTTCTAGGAGTTTGGTCAGTCCTGACAACTCTGTCACAAATACACACGCCGCACAAAAGGCTCTTCATCACACCAGTATGCTTTTGTGCTGTTATGATTATTTTACTATTTTTTGTCTAGACTTTTCTAGACATTTTTTTGACCATAATGTGCTTTTAAATGCGACTAAGAAAGGATAGTAGAATCCTTTAGCCCTGTCATTTTAGGATCTAGAGACGTTTACAAAGGTAAAAAGGTGTGTTCTCCAAATTTTATAGTTCTGTAAAGCAGGACGGTTAACTCTTCTCTATCCCATAATCTAAGTATTTTGCCCAACATTCCATTACTAACGTACCAGAAGGAAGATTTTTTTGTCTTTTCTAATGGTTCCTGAGAAGCAGTCCTAAAGGTCATTCGCCTATTGCATATATAGTTATTTATTTATTTTATTATGATTTATTAGGCTCACAAGACGAAGAACTCCTTCTCAAACCGACATACTGTCCTCCTAGTGTCATCGAAGCAACCAAAAAGTCCTTATTACTTGCAAATGTATGAACGGCCATGTACGTTCGGTATGAATCTGGCTGAGAACAAAACACAGCCGCGCAGGAATAAGAATTGTTCGCGATGTGTTAGAAAATGCTTTCCGCGTCTTTCTCTACATACACGTTGAACGTTCAGAAATGCTTGCTGAATTGTGCCGAGTTCTTTTGTCCGAATTAGGACTGCCAATAGAAGTACTGACAGAAACCGTCATAGCAGTAGCCGAAGCAATCAGAGGAAATTACACGAATCAAGAATATTTTGCCAGCACGACCCTAATAACCAGTGAAAATGTCACTAGGTAGGTAGAGGTGCTATTTATCTGTACTTTTTTAAACAGACTGTTTTACACCTACGATGTCAGCATTATGACCCCAATTTTCTTCAGAACATCACTCGTGGTACTGCTGATATCTATGACAGCTGAAAAACAGCCGTTTAAAATGCGATGTGCTGTATTCTATTGCTTCCTATCGTATTTACACGATAATGAGTTCGGCAAAGCGAAAGTATATTGATTTCTCTTTCAAAATATATCGCAATCTGAATTAAAGGCATCATCCCACAAATCTGGGGTGTTACGGGTTTCAGGCGGGTTATGCCTATAGGGAGTCGTAGATTGTGGGGAAGAGGGTGATTCCGTTCATCTCTCCTTGTATCAGTGTAAACGAACGACCATCGAAAAGTCGAAAACCCATTCGGACAAATCAACCAATCAATCAAATTTGCGATTCGTCCGAATGGGTTTTGGACTGTGATGAATGCGCATTGCATGAGAAGCCGTCATAAAAAAACAACGTTCCGGCGTCGTCCGTTTACACTGATACAGGGAGAGATGAACGGAATCACCCTCTTCCCCACAATCTACGACCCCGTATGGGCATCACCCGCCTGAAACCCGCACCATCCCAGATTCGTGGGATGATGCCTTCAAATCGGTTACAAATTGTTCATTTTCTCAGGTTATCGAAACCTTGCTTCCAGCATCTCAACCAGAAACCACACTTTCAACTGGTTCTCTCATTTGTCAGGTATATCACTTTTTTGTTACGTTTCAAAACGAGTTTGAGAGATTAGCAGAGGTTGAATGTTCCCATTTGAAATTAATGTTATTTATTAGATCACTATGCATGAGTCTAGAGATTTTATCCGATTCAGTTTATGAGAGCGGATTCAACTATGCTTTTAAGGGATTAGAGCACTCTGGAAGAATATTGAAATAGAATAAAACAATCTGGGTGTGAAGGTTACATGTTGTTAAGTAGTTTTTGCTTATTTGGTTAGCTACGGTCTCCCTTTGGCCGGTTTTTCTGACAATAACGATAATTGAATGTGGATTGGCATTATATTTCCTATACCAGGCCATAACTTCCGGCGAGTCTGTCCAGTGCTGGTTTGGTTGTGTGTCGCTTCTGTATTGTCTGCTTGATGTGGAACATCTCAGGTGAGCTACTATGATAATATAGGATGTGGAGTCACTGAGTCTACGCACTTGAACATGCACATTACCTTTCATTTCTATTGCTTTCGTGTGACAGAGTTGGGAGCTCCGGTACTAGAATCCATCCTAGAAATCGGGACATCAAGTTATTTGAACGCGTTTCCCCGCTGCTCTCGGGTAAACTCTTTGGTGCATGACGGCTCAATGAGGTCTTGAAATCTGCACATGTATTAGTGTAAAGAAATTCCATTTCTGCCTCTACGAATTCCCAAATTACAGTGTGATGGTCCCTGTTTGAAACAATATCTGATTGTATAGTGTTCAGCGACCAGTTACTGCGAGTGCAACTGTCGACTACCATCGACCAACCTCCGATATCGTTGCTTAAACATGTTTCTAATCTTCTGGTTAGTTGCTTCATGTCCGAGATTTCTAGAATATGTTTATTATCAGCATGAAACGTTTCAGCGAATGTTCTGGGTCATTGTGTAGTCCTGACGATTACGAATTGTTTTTTTTTTTAACTTTAGTTTCTTTTGAATTTGCTATTGCCAATTTAAAAAAAACTGTAAAAAAAAAACATTAAGTGCCATGCTGGAGTTATCATATCAGCAATGTATTCAAATTGCATTACTTTAGTCAGGTGCCAATTTTCGCACTCATCATTTTCATTCTTACAGGTAAGCATGGGTAACCGTAGGGTGCAAATGCGAGCTGGTGTGTTAATGTTGCTGTCTACATGGCTGAACAATTGTCCTGCTGCTGTTGTGGGTTTCATTGAAAATGAAGACAATCTACAGTACCTGACAACACAAATACGTAATATATGGTGTTTTCATTCAAGACTCTTCTGATGTAAAAAAAAAACTCTTTGTAGTGGATGATTGCGGTGAAGGAACAGAAAGTGAACAACAAGTTCTGAAAGGCCTTATGGCTTTCCTTTTGTTGGTTTGTTTGCAAAATGTCGAAGATGTTGACGCAAAGTGAGTTATCAAATTATTTTAAAGGTTTAGCCAACTTCCATTAGATAAATGAACGTCGTAGAAGAGTAAGGAAATTTCTCAAAGGAAGATTCTCACAAAGTTTTTCCCTGAGTAAAAATTCAATTAGCTAGTTAATAGGCTAAATAGCTAGTTAGGCTTGGAAGAAAATCGTCGCTGAAATCAAGGTCCTAATAAATATTGTTGTTCTTTTACATACGTGATCATGTCAGAATTGCTAAGTTACGCAGGAGAGTCCTCTTCACAAACAAACTGTATCGACCGCTACATAAAACCTTGTTTTTCTATGTTCCAACCTGTCCTATCACGGTCGATGTTGTAAACAGAGTTATAATTATGTTTACAGGACTTCTCTCGAACAACTCGTAGATAGGAGAGTTGGCCGAGAGGTAGTTATCGGAGCCGTGGAGGGATTGTCTCGAACAGAACAGTTTGTTCGAGCTGCTCAGAAGCCGCAACCTCTCACAAAGACTCCGAACGAATTGTTTTTGGATTATCACTTCATTAAGATGTTCAAGGCATCAGAAGGTGAGCCACAAATTTGGGGTGTTTCTTATCATGTTATGATTCTGCTCTATTTATCTTCAACATTTATAAAATTCGCACACCATATAGTTGGGTCAAAACGAAACGAAGCACGGACAATTGCGTAAGCGACTGCACGCTCGAAACGGTGCGGTGGAGACAGCGGTTGGAATCGAGGTGGGACCATGGCGAAGTGGAGGGATGGGTGGCGGTAACGAAGATCCTTCCAGGATCCCAACCGCTACGCTCTGCCGCGCCGTTTCGAGCGCAGCGGCTTGCGGAACTGGTCCGTGCTTCATGTTGTTTTGGCTCAACTATACCTAAAACCGCAAGAAACGCGCTTTGTTATGGTATATTAATGCGGAAACCTTGTCGCCTCATAATGTAAGCTTACTTAATATAAACTATAAATTAAATTAACCTAATGTAGATTTTGTTGACGACTGGTTCACAGAAGTAATAAAAAACCATGTTAAAACTATCTGTATATCTTAAAGGAGACTATATTTGTGTGGACTTTAGCACTTCCAGTATAGATGACGTTTCCAACTCTTTGAATTCATTTCAGTTCTTTTTTCATTTAAATTATTATTGTATTGTAGATTAAGATTTATACTGTCTCAGAATTTCAGTGGATATGAGATGTAGCCAAACATCTGATAGATAAAAAATCGTGTTCTTTAGTGGATGAATTTCAGCTCAGCTGTTGAAGATGCTAAAACCAACTGGCGAATTTAACGGAACTGCTTCAAATGACAGCATCATTCAGTCCTTTAAGGTTGGCTTTACGGTTTTATTATCAAGTAAAAGAGATAAGCTATTGCCTAACGTAGGACCTCATTAAACGTCAAGACGAGGAAATCGCAATCCTCAAGCAGGAAGCCAAAAGGTCAGCGGCGCAAATTGAGCAACTGAAACAAGCGGTGCGTTGAACACACCACACTATTTAGATTATTTAAAACTGTGTGAGTTCTAGAGCGACAAAACTGAAATAGAGCGCGAACTAGAAGACGTGAAAAAGAAGCTCGAGGAAAGTCGAGCTCTCAGCGTTCAAAATGATGCTATCCAGTTACAGATGCAGGAGATGTACAGGTATACTGTATACAACGAGTACATTTCTAACTGTTCACTTAGTTATTTATTTTGTACAGTTATTTAGAACAATTGTATTCAAAATGCCATTCTTTCTAGGGTTAATGAGCAATGGCGTGCGGAAGCCGGGAAATACAAGCAGTGGGCGGAACAATGGCAGCAATACCAGTTAGCGCAGGTAATGAGCCCAATACATCTTTTCATTTTTCTTTGAACATTTTCTTCCTTTAATGATTTTCTTCACCTGTTTCCAAATTTGTATTGTTAGTAGTACAGCACACAAACTATCCAGGATAGCGGAACTGCTTGCTTATTCTGACGTTCAAGTGAAATTGGTGATCACTCGTTGCCCATTTAAGATCGTGTTAGACAATTTTGACATGCAATTCTTTGTTCTACTGCCTCAAAAACATAGCCTATTATCCGCTAATTCTTGCTTCTCACTGGAGAAACACAGGAAACTTTGCTTCTTCGGGTCATCAATATTTCCAAGGTTCTTTAGGAAGCAGCCACCATTTTCGAATTTGAATAGTACAACAAGTATTAGGTTATCCCATAAGTTTCTTAACTTAGTCTGAACACTTCGATGCACAACAGCCTTAGTTCAGACCAAACGAATCAACAATGACACATCGACAGACAAATACTACTGACTATTTCCAAGTCCTCTCTTCTTGAAACCTCGGCATTTGAAAGTGTATTTATGTTGTATACATGTTGTTTATTGTGAGCGACAAGGGAGGAGAGTTTGTAGTTATGCCACAAACACTAGATCGGGAAATAACAGAACGGCATTTGATGGATAATAGTATTTATCGCCGAGTTACAGAAAAAGAGTTTGCTGAACAATATAAACGTCTGAACCATGTTTGGATGAGCGTCGGTAAGGCTGCTGGGATTGAGAAAAGATTCCTGAGCAGGTTAAAAATAGAAACACCGAACCTCCCCAGCCTGGTTAAAACGCATAAGCTTTCAAGTAACGACCTACGCTCAATGTCAGCGGAGACATAAAATAAGGCCAATAACAAGTTGTGTAGAAAGACCACCAGACCGTATCTCTCGGTTTCTAAATAGAATTGTGAGTCACCTAGTACCAAAATTGCCTTCTCATCTATCAAGCAGTCCACAATTCTTTGAACGTCTCAAAAATGCCATATTCGAACAAAATTGTGTCATGGAGTCATTTGACGTGACGTCTTTGTGCACAAACGTTCAAAACAAACAGGCGTTACAAGCGTTATCTGAAATGCTAGATAGACACGGCCGCATAATGATCCTGATCAACGGATGCCTCCAGTGCAATATTTTTAAATGGTCAGGGAAATATTTCTCTCAAATAAGAGGATTTGCTATGGGCCAAAGGCTTGCTCCAGTTCTTGCCGTTTGCTTTATGAGCAGAATAGAACAACCAGTGATAGAACGTCTTCCACAGATGTACTGCCGTTATGTCGATGATTGCTTCATTATAACATCAACGCAATCCGAAATGGACGAATGCTTTAGAATTCTGAATGAACGATCACAGTACATAAAACTCACTCGAGAACAACCAAAAGATGGTTGGCTGCCTTATTTGAATGCTCAAATAAAACTAAACAATGGCATTGCAAGTGTGAAATGGTATCGCAAGGAAAGCTCGAAAAACTGATAACTGATAAACGCTAAGCCAGCCCATCCTAATGAATGAAAAAGGCAATTATCCGAAATATGGTCAAGACAGCAACAGCAATGTGCACAGGGGATAGAGAACGGGAGGAATCACTAAAACTAGCCTCAAGCACAGCTAGTTCAAACGGTTACTCGAGATCGAAATCTAACACCCAATCTCGAACTACACACAAGACAGTGAAAATCCCACGTGAAGGTAGAATTCCTTTGTGCATCCCCTTCGTCTCTGACTTCTTAACTGCTGCTATAAACCGGACTCTTTTGCGAGCACAGCTGGAAGATGATGTTGTGTTGGTGAACATCCCGAACGACAGCATCAAGCGACAGTTAGTTCGCAATAGATTCTACGATAGGCAATGTGTGTCAGAATGTTGCGTTGGTTGTCCATTCGGTAAGACCGGTGATTGCACGAATATCAGAGTTATTTACCAAATAGAATGCCTAACGTGCAACGCCATTTATATTGGAGAAACTGGAAGGATGCTGAACGTGCGTATCAAGGAACATTTGGCTGGTAAAAGGCGAGGGAGTTCGATGACACCGTTAGGGAGCCACAAAAATGATAAGCATGATGGAAATGAGTTCGAGGTGAAATGTACGATATTAGCGCACGAGAAAGAAATATCTGCTAGGAAGGTATTGGAAGTATTCTGGATTTTCGTCAGGAATCCGTCCATGAATGATAAAAATGAGTGCTTATCAACTACCAATGAATTCTTGCCGTTCGTAACAATCTGTGAGCTATAAGATTGCCCCACATGCGGTTCCTTAACGTTATCCTGACACCAGTACTTAAGAATACTGCATAGTGCGTAGATCTCATTCGCCTTGGTGAAAATCGTTAAGAACGCGGTGGTTTACCAACCTCGCTAGTAGGTGAAACTGGTCAGTTGTTTTCCTTTTAAAGGTCTTGCGTGGTGTAATTGGAACGATATCGAGGTTTGGCGAGGAGAGAGGAGGAGTTTGATGGGATATGCATGGTATCAAAGACCTCGAACTATTTTCAGGAATATCTTCATTGTCGCGTATACAAGTTCCTTGGAGCAAACATCGGACAACGGAAATCGCCTGATAGACCTTTGTGAGCAGACGAACCTCATCATTGCATCAACGTTCAAGAGAAATCGTTGACGCCATCAGCTCACTTGGCAGTGGGACAACACCATTAACGGCAGAAAAGCAGCAAAAACGGAAGATGCCGACTCTTTAAGCTTCAGCTCGATTACGTTCTGACGAAGAACATTCCTCAGTCAGACATCTGTCTGGGTCGTCGCATTCGATTTCGACCACCGCTCAGTTCTTCTCAGCTTTATGGTACGGTTCCAGAAAAGGTGTCGGGGAGCTGAACATCAACCGAAGCTCGACTGGCAGGTCTGAAAATCGAGGAATGCACAAATAAGTCCTGCCAAAGAGGGTCGATCAATATTGGACCAGGAAAAGGGTGGATGACGCTGACCCTTTCACTAAATGTATTCAGGACGCGGCAAAGAAAACGCGAGCGGTTTCGACACCGAGGAAGAAATTCATGTCTGCATCTGCATCTACGGAGACAATATCCACGTACAATTCTGAATGTGTTGCCGCACTACTGGTGACTTCAACCAATAGACGCGTCTGGGAAAGTTGCGTCGTCAGCTGGAACGTAGTCGTGAGAACGAATGGATGTCAAGAGTGAAAGGGTTTGAGAAGGCGGGGGAGGATAAGAACCCAAGAAAATCCTATACTTTGCTAAGTCAGTATAGCGGCAAGATGAAGAGGTGTTCGCCTGTCCTGAACACAGCCAACAGAGTCGCTGTCAGGGAGGCAACCTTTCCCATCTGGAGGGAGGATTTTCACACTTTGTTAAACCGACAAGCGCCGTCAGTTTCTGCACGCCCAAAGGCAGACATACAACACGGACAGAAAATAGCCACCGTCGGAGTCGAGGGCTCTAGTCTATATTCAAAAAATGAAGAATGGAACATCCAGCGGAGACGATGGAATTAGCGCAGAAATGCTGAAATCTCTTTCTCCTTCTGGGCTTTGTGAAGTGACGAAGATCATCTGTTCAATATTGATTGACGAAAGGATATCGGACTCGTGGAGACACGGTATTATAATTTCTTTCACAGGAAGCTATTCCTCACAAAACCTAGGAATTACATAGGAATATCATTGCTATTTGTCCTGGATCGACATCACGAAGAAACCACCCGTGACGAGCAAGCCGGTTTTCGCCCTGATCTCGATTGATCAAGTGTTTATTGTGAGGAGAGTGACTGAAGGGTGGCAGCGGTATTTGAAGCCTCCACAGTTAACCTTCTTTGACTACCTGAAGCCGTTTTCGACTCTCTTCACAGCGGCCGCCTTATCAATGCGCTTCGCGCCGATGGAATTCGAGGGAAATTCGTACATCTCATAAACGACGTGCATAGAAGAACAACTGCTGCGCTACGAACAGCAGCTGGATGTACTACACCGTTCGAAGTGGAAACTGGAGTGAGACAAGGAACCGTGGCGGCCTTCTTTCTGTTCAACTTTGCCGTAGATGACATAATGAGCAATCGAACAGTGTCCTACCGGTGTCATTTTAGCACCTGCTGCACGTCTCTTGGTGGATCTCGAGTACGCCGACGATGTAATATTCGCTTCTAGCAGCGCGAAGTTACAACATGCTGTTAACCTTGTATCGAAATTCGCTGCAGCCTACGGACTGGACCCTTGATAAATGCAAGCAGATGTGGGTCTGCTCGAAACCCTCAACGGGAATCAGGATGTACGGACACCCTACAGAACTCGTGGATGAGTTCGGTTATTTGGGATGTATGCTGAAAAACGATGGCAGCTACGAGAGAGATATTCAGCAAAGATGCGCTAAAGCTAACTCCTCATTCAGCTCATTGACCAAGTGCCTGTGGTCGACCCCATCGCCAACGAAGTCAAGCTGCGAGTCAACCTATCCGCAATTCCCCTATCATAATGCATGGATCGCAGACTTGGGCGGCGCCGTCGACAGTGATGGAGAAGTTTGGCTGCATGGAAGCTGTTTAGAAGATAGGCTGATAGGCTACTTTTGGTCGATGGTATGCAGTAACGAAGAATTTTACTCGGAAGTGGACGTGGTGTGCCGGCGGATGACCCGTAAAAAAGTCAACGTCTTGCCCAGGCTTCTGCAGTAGTCACGGAAAACCGTCTTCGCTTTTTTGGTCACGTTATGAGGTGACTGTCTGATCGTCTTCTTTCAAGTGGTCCTAATGATGCTCTAGATCGGGATTGGGAAAGGCCCCTTGGTCGTAAGAGTTCTGGAGGGAGGTGGTGAAAGATCTGAAAACACTGCGCGTTGACAGCCACTTTAGTCTAGACGTAAAATTCCGCCGTTTATGGAGTAACGACGGATATGTAGATTCGATGCGAACTCTAGCTGAAGATCGAACAGGACTGGCTCGGATATGTTGAAGGACGACACACGCCGGCGAAGACGACCGAGTTCAAGCGTTGTGATGGGACTCGACCCTCTCGAATAGGACTCGACTCCGCATCCTTTCCCCTTTCCTTCTTCTTCTCCTCTTCGCTCTTGCGATAGTTCTCGACTGGTGCCAATTCAATATATTGGAAATTCCGTGTGTTTCGAAAAACCAAAATCGAAAATTAACCGGGGAATATAGACAAATGTGAAATTTGGTAGCTAACAGAGCAGAAGAAACAAATTTGCTGAAATGTTGTTGAAACATTGGTATTAAATCAATTAATATTAAAATATTTGCATTTTTATTCTAAAGTCTGTGAAATACCTTTAAATACTGATTAAAGCACATTATATGATAAAAAAGAGAAGAGTCAGGTGCATAGGTCGTATTAGAGAAGAACGACGGAAAAAAAAGCCGAAAAAATCAATATTCTGTTCCTACAAGATGACAATGGGATGACGTAGGATCGACACCGCGTTTATTCAAACTTTTTCAATAGAGTTAGAAACTTGGAACCACTTCTAAAAGATGGAGCATTTAATTCTATGTAGTTTCAGCAGTTTTAAAGTGGATTTAATAGAGTTGAATGACCAAAAAAGCTCAGATTCTGTGCACATTGTTATGTCTGTGAGATCGCGAATGGTTTCATGATAAGAGGACCAAAAGAAAAAATTCAGCAAGTTTTTCAGAGAAGAAGGTTCGTCCTACAAATCAGTCTTATTGTTGTTTTTTCCCAACTCCTAGTTTCTTTTTTTTTTCTTGGAATTTTTGTGGGACAAAGATGTGAAACGCATTTCTCCCATCTTTGCCCAAGAATTTGGAAGAACGGCGAACCTCACGAGTAATTTGATAAAGCATCTGATAGATAGAGTGAAAATCTGACAGAGAAAATCCTCGCCTACAACATACTGGAAGATTTCCTTTGCTCTAAGTTACTCTGAGTTATTGGATTTTATTCAAGGTCACACACTTTTAGGCATGAGAGCAAAAATTCGGACTTCAGTTTTTCCATTCCAGAAGGCGGGGTTTTAAAAAATCACCCACTTATTCGGATAAAGGGACTAAGGAAACTTCTATGTGCAAAGTTTTTTCTTCCTGTAGTATCTGTTCTACTCAAAATTTAGGTGGAACTAATCCAAAAAAAGTCGGAAAGTTTTAAATTTGGTCCCATTTCCGAAAGACCAGAAGGTGGGAAAAACAGCGAAAAGACTGATTTGTAGGACGAACCTTCTTCTCTGAAAAATTACCTGAATTTTTTCTGTTGGTCCTCCTGTCACAGAGCTATTCGCGATCTCCCAGACATAACAATGTGCATTAAATTTTGATAATTAAACTCTATTAAATCCATTTTAAAACTGCTGAAAGTATATAGAATTACTTTTAGAAGTGATTTCAGGTTTCTATCTATTTTCCAAAAAATCGATTCAGCGGAGTGTCGAACGTGCGTCGTCCCATTGTTATTCAACTCGTTGCACATTTTCAAAACAAAATGTTGGAGCTTCTGTACTGTCCTACGCCTGAAAATAAATATAGCATTTTGTTTTTATGCAATCATTTAATATTATTTATTGTTTTGTGTTGTTGTTATTTATTGTTTATTGTGTTGTTTATTTTATAATGCATGAAATAATCTAATACTACATAATATTTTGTTCTAGTTACCATGTTATCCTTCATTCACTACTGCCCACAGCACACTCACTTTCGACCTCCTTCCCTAGTAACCTTCTGTCTCTACGACCCCCAGGAAAATCCCATCCCAAATCCGCTTGACCCTGGCGTAACACTCTCCCGCCGATTAAGCAAGTAATCTTCGTTGTCAAACAAAAAAACAAAAATATCACAAAAGTAGAAAAGAACATATGGGACAAAGTACTGCGTTACAAAGAGCAGTTATTTAAGAAATAGGGAAATTATTGCTTTCTTTGTTAAATAAACAGCCTTTTATTGACAAGTATGAATAAATCATAGCGAAGTGGTGACCTATTATTGAGCGTTCATGTTCCACTACATTATATACTTTTTCAGTTACCTAATCCGACCGAAACGGCGGTGACATGCCTCCAACAACAAGTACAACAACTTGAACAACAGCTTGCATACGGGTACCAAGCTTTCGAGGAACACAGCAAATCGGTAGTGCATTACACTTTGAAGATATTCGAAGCCTAGACAGCTTTCTAGATGGCTAAATACGCGAGCGATTGCGCAGGATGGAAAGCAAGGGCGGAAGCGGCCGAAGCACAGCTAGCGACTGAGAATGAAGAAAAAAAGGAGGAGAAAGTGTTAGAAAATGGAGCTGGCGGAAAAGATGTGAGTTTTGGATTTTGTTTCTGAAATAATTTTTTCGATATTACTCGCATATACTATATTGTCTGATCTTTTGTGGTGCTTGTACCCATAGAATTCTGTCTCAGGAGCTGGCTCTTCTGAAATCCGAGCAAGAAGATCTATTAGTCCTTCTCGCTGATCAACATAATAAAATCACGCAATACCGTAATCGACTGAGAGAGCTTAAGCAACCTGTTACCGACGATGACGATGACTAAACTATTATTTATTGTTGTATTCTCTTAAAACTGTGCTATCTCTGGAGTTCATCGCTCACATATCCAATATCACCAGTCTTCCTTCCTACGCTTTTCTTCTTTTTCGCTGTTTTTTTTTCTATGGAAATACAGTTGTTCCTGTTATGGTAGATATTATATATAGCTTGTAGAGCTTTTGAGTTCCTTTTCAGTTCCACTAGTTCCGTAGTTTTACATACGGTGCGATGGCACAACTGCGTTAGTTAGATGCTAGGGGTTGTGATTATCGCAAAGGCAATCTTTCATTCCGACCAAGGAATCTTTGCGGGATTATTTAAATGCGTCATGAATTAGTTCAATGATACACATCGAAAGTTACTTTTTTTAAGAAAATTTCAGACGAAAATTCTGGAAAAGAAGTTTATGCAATACCAACGTTGGTAGGAGTGGAGTGTAGTTGTGATAATGAATGGGTAGTTATAAGAATATTACTTGTATTTTTTTTATTCGCTTCAGCGCATCTTAAAGTTATCATCTGTGATGGTGTAGGTATATAAGAGTGAGTATTTTCGTCCTCTAACAATTTACCACTTTACTGTATTATTTGTAATAAAGTTCTATCACATTCTTCTTTTCCTCAGCAAAGAAAAGAAAAGCAGCAGGTTTTCGAAAGACGCAGAGAATGTGCCAAAGTGACTGTCGAAATGGACGAGTAGTTTTACGGAGAAACGATTATGTAAAAGGCAGCATACCACGAATCTGACGAGGGAATCTGCTGGAAAAACCTGAGATGAGGTTGTAAATTGTCGGCTCGTACTTCCGCTCATCTCTCCCTAATCGTCGTGAAAAACGGGGTGGAAGACGGCCGATTTCAGTTGCAACGCGCCACTTTTGTGATCGCGCTGCATCCAAGTGCGAGCGGTCGAAGATAGTCATGTCTTCTCACAACGCTGGTCTACTAAAACGAATGAATAGGCTTCTGAGGGGACCGTAATGGGTGCATGGAGAAGGGATATAACGTACCTCATAGGCACTAGAGCGGTTCCAGCGTTTTTCACGACGATTAGGGAGAGGTGGGCAGAACTACCTCAGATCCCAGAACCTGCAACTCCATTTCTAGATTTTCTCACGGATTTCCTCATGCTTTGCATTCGCATTCAATCGAAATCAGTAACTATGTGCGCTCGGTCTAAACGACCTGAAGTGCGATGCAGCAAGCAGTGCGGCTGAGATGGCGGTTTCAATCATGTTGGGACCGTTGTCAACTCCACTCCGAATCCAGAGTTATCAATGGTCCCATTCCGATAGCAACCACTAGCGCCACAACTCCGGTTCTTTCTCTTTCTTCGGTTCTTAACTGCAGCTGCTGGGATTGTTTCCGCATCTTCGCCTCCCTTAACACAATTATGCCCAACTTTCTCCATCTACAGCGAGAACTCACAAAGAATCCATTCATTCGTCATTACTTTATGTCCTGGGAGGCTAGACGTCTCGCGCAAACTGTTTATCGACACCGAGTGAGCCGAGTACCTGTCCTGCAGTTTAGCTTAAAAACAGGGTCTATTATCAAAGAATGCAAGCTCCCTTCAGGCATTTGACCTACATGAGTTGAGCGTTGGCAGTGTCCTGAACAACAACATCCTTTTGCAATAACAGTGGAACTTCCGCATTGACTGCACAAGTTATATAGCTGTTATGTGGCCAGAACGTATACTCAAATGCTTAATTGCGTTAAGTGTGAGCAGTGCTACTGTGGGCGGGTACACTCGGGACAAAATGACATGAAGCTCAAAGCGACACGGTGGAACATATCGGCTATGATCGAAGAGGACTTTTACTAGCGCCACCTATCGCTGCAGTTCGCCATGGTCCCACCGCGATCCGAACCGGTAGCTCTACCCCACTGCTTTGGGGGTATCATCGACACCGATGATAGATAAGGGGCATGGAATAAAGCACCGTTCGCTGTTATGGTTATTTTCGTGGAATAACCACTTGTACGGTCCAAGAAAGCAGCAGACAATGCTCTGCCCCCTCATTCTGTCGATCACATTGCTTACATCTGTTCTATTTACCTGCATTTATATAATAAATTAATTCCACTGAACCACCGTCTCTGTCTGTTCAAATAGGGTATTAAAAACCCTAAGTCTATAGTCACCCACTCTATGGTCTGGCAACGCCAGCCGTCATCAACAAGCTATCAGGAAGCCACCACCCGTCATCAACGCTCTTGCACCGAGCCGAACTCACAAACCACCATCAACAATCCACTCTCTCTCAGAGGAATAAGCTTAAAGAAAGGTAGAAATGAGTGCCTTACAATGTTTTACGTACTCTTACCTTAAGAAAACGAGGAGAATATCACAAACGAACTTTAATCCAAGAAAGGAAGTATGATCTCCGAATTTCAAACTGAGTAAGAAATGAAATTGGAACTTGGGCTTTCTGATCCTTATCATACAGCTAACCACGTTCACTTCAAGTATCTGCATAGCTAACATCTTTTGCTCTTTCTCTGTCCAGTTTTCTTCTCGTTTTTCCATTTGCTCTTGCATTGTTTTCCTTATTTAAATTGTATTTTTATTTCCTTTCTTCTTTTGGATCATCTCTGCCTTACTTGTCTTGTTTCTCCGTTCTACTTTTACCGTCTCACTTTCATATTGTTTTGTTTTATTTCCTTGTCTTGATTATTTTGTCTTTTTTCCCCTCCCTTTTAAAGTTGCATTTTTGTGCTTTTTCTTGCTTTTATGTCTACTTTATTCTTTTGTCTCCTCTAAAAGGCTTATGGTTCCAACTTTTGAATTTATGCAGCATGTTTTACGTGGTACCTTGTACCACTCGTTTACTTCATTCATGTTTGCTTCATTTTCGTATGTCTCACTGTTCGTATGTTCGTATGTCGAGCGAGTTGGACAGCGTAAATACCATAAATTAATTCATGGAGAAACACTAATTTTTCTTATTTCTACGACAATGTTTTAATCGCAGCATATCTGGGATGGAGATATTTGTCTCGACATTGTTCCGGTTTTTTAATGACTCTACATTTGTAACAGGAGCAACTGGATACAAAAGGTCAATGATCTCATGTAAACTTTACAAACACACAAGAGAATATCGATCTCGGTGGTAGATAACACTCGGAATAGATTTCACGTTACTTTTGTGACGTACGAACACTCGCCGCGCGGGGTAATATGGTCAAATATTGATAAGTCACCTACTAAAGCAATCCACTCAGGAAGCAATTCCATTGATTCCATTGATTGGTGTACAATCCGCTTATTAAAATTTTTTGATCCAGTCACAACGCGGCGACAAAAACGAAGGAGGCAGTGCACTTCGCAGTTTTATGCACAAACATTCAAGTTAGCTCTTTCTTCCCAACTATAGATAAAATTAGGGGATTTGTCTTACATGGATAACCAAATGTACGCATGCATTCACATGCAGCTTCATGTCGTTTTGACCCTACAATTATTCAGCTATTTCTTTCCATGAAAATGACTACACTTCACAAGGTCGAAGGATTCATTCTGCTGCACCTTTAAAATGGGATCTAAATGCAATCGAGGATAAACACGGCAGTAATAATATGCACACTGTGAGTAAAATATAAAGTGCTCAGTGGTGGTTTCTAAAATCTACAGTACCTTAGGTGCTCGACGTTGTGGTCGTGACCAGCCTGGTCAATCACCGGTCTAATGTTCTGCGAATCTCCTTCACAGTGCATTTTTATTTTCTAGCTCCGAAGTGTTTTCCTATTTTATCCCCTTTAGGCCCGATCCTTATTTTTCTTCTTAGAAAACTAATCTGATATCTGGCGATAATGTCGTCCGCCGATGACGACCGTCATTGGAATGCATTTCGTTCTCACAAAAGAGCCAGTCTGGAGAAACCATCACTAACACCATGGATGATCACGTCTCTCCAAACAACGAAGGTAAGATTGAAAATACAGTTCAGATAACTAGTTTGGTGATAGCTGGGATTTAGAACGCTTGATACTGGAAACGCAAAAAGAAGAAATATGTGCGGATTGGAAAGAAGTAGAAGAAAGAGGAAAAATGTAGTTGGGAGTGGGGGAGGAGTGGGGGACACTCAGTGGCGCCCTTATTTCCCGACGCTCTAACTTTCTTTTTTCTCTTAATAACTTTAGTACACATCTCATAGATCCCCTAAGACTAATGCTTAGGCCCTAGGGCCCTGAATGATTTGATGATTCACTTCGAGAAATAAGGGCGCCCTAGGGCCCTGAATGATTTGATGATTCACTTCGAGAAACAAGGGCGCCATTGAGTGTCCCTTTTCTTGGCCTCGCAACAAAGATCTTAGTAAAGCACGCTCACATCACGATGTTCGAGTTATCCCTTACAATAAATAACGCTGAGGAAAAGTATTAGGTGTATATTCGGGTCTAAACAACCTGATGCATGGTGCAATTGCGTAGCCGACTGGTGGGTTGGTGACTGGTGCATCAACGGTTGCGATCGGAGTGGAATCATTGCTAATTCCATTCCAATATTATATATCCAATAATTCCAAGACTGGACTGTGCAAGAACTGGAAGACATGTTGAAGATTTGAAATAGGCCATACTCAGATTTGTAGCTTATTAGTAGGAAGTTCCAAAAACGAAATAGAACCATTCAGGAGTGAATACACCGTAAACCACATCATAATTAAATGTATAGCTAGGACATAGTTACAACGCAGTTACGAAGTCATAGTTACTCGGGTCAAAACACTGCGAAACTAAGTGAAGTTGCCTAAGCGGCTGCGCCCCGAGCAGCGCGGTGAAGAAAGCGGTTGGGATCACGATGGGGCCACAACGAAGTGTAGCGATGAGTGGTGCTAGTAAAGGACCCCATGTTATGAGTTATTTCGATCATAATCGCTGTGCTTCACTGCACCCCATACGCAACCCCACCAAGCTTCATTACGTTTTGAATCGACTATAAGCAGTGTGCTGGGAAACATTGAAGATTTATCGAATATAATGTGGTTGAGTACCAAAAACTCCAACTTTACAATTTTTCAGCTGATGCTGTTCCTCGTATGCAACACATCTCTAACGCTCGGTGCAGCAATTTCAAAAATCTGGATACTTATACTTGCTACAAACCTCTGGGAAAAAAAGTATATATCAGATCCATACGCCCGCAGGTGCAGCAAAGTTGCTGGTTAGTTCTGTAGTTAGTTTAAAATTTTCCGGTGGTAACTCTCCCTTTCTGCCCTTCTTTCCTTCCTCTTTTTTTTATTTTGCTGTTGTTTATCGCGTCTTCTTTGCAGTAGAACGTACTCCACGTGCTGTAGCCGCTATGTACTTAAGCCTTATGTTAATTCAATGCGTTCCGGATGTGCTAACCGTATTCAGGTCCTTAATGCGTTTCCATAGCGGTGATAGAGCTGGTAGAGTCAGATTTGCAGTAAGTCTTTTTCTATTGTTGAACATTTAGGTTTAATAATAATAATATTATAATATTTAATAAATTAATAATATTATAATATTTAATATTGCGTGTGAACAGCTTTATGACTCACGAAAATTTCCTCGTTTTGTAACATACAAACCATTTGAATACCGAGATGTCCAATTTGTTTAGTTTGTCTTCCTTGAGTCTCTTCGCGCATTGGGACTGTCGCTACTTATCTTCACTGTTTTCCCACAGCTGGATTTGTTTCGGTGTTTGTGTCTATGTGCATGTTTCCCCATAATCACAGCTATACAACGACTCATGTCCACAATATCTGGCACTTTCAAATCTGGACGCTCATTTGGGACAAGAATGAGTAGGTTATGTTAGGAGGTTTCTCTTTCTCCGAAATTTCTAATAGGTTGTTTTTGAATTCGTGAGGCATAGATATAAGAAACAGATACTCCGCAAGAAAAATAAAGCTAGAAATTACTGGCGAAATTCGAATTCTGATTTCTTACACGTCATGAGTTATTTCATGTAGTAAAATATCCAGGCGAGTCAAAACAACCTAAGTTGTGGTGCAATTGTGTAGGTTGTTTCGCTAGTGGTGGAGCCCTGTCCAGCTCCAATCGGCTTGCGAAATGAGATCATTCCGTGCCACGAGTGTCCGCATTTGGACCATCGTATGGGCATACCGCAAGCGGATGCGTTGCGCCGCGCCTGGTTCGAGCGGGCAATAGTGTTCCTAGAGCGCTATCCCCGAATAAGTGCTTTTCAGCACTTTTGGGGTAATACCTTCGGTTCACTGTTTGTTTAGTTAGTTTGTAGTTACTTCAGAAGTTCGGTTCAACGTCGTTGGTACTTCACGTAAAGAGTTAATCCTACTATCCCTGTGGTAACAGCAATTGAAGAGCCTAAGTGGAACTATGATCCATATGCGTGGCGCTATAGCAACACAAAAGCACGTATCCGCAGATAGCGATTTAGCATCACGTTACTGTCCTACCGAGCCAGGCCCAGCGCGATGCGACCGCGTGCGTATCCCCATATGATGGCACATTTACCGGGATATCCGCACCATTTTAAAGGCATCACACCACGAATCTGAAGTGGTACGGATTTCAGGTGGAGTATTCGTATACGGGATCGTAGATTATGGAGAGGTGGGTGATTCCGTCCATTTCTTGCTAATTTGCGTAAAAAAACGGCCCGGAAGATGCGATTGTGCACACGGCTGGCGCCCCCCAATCGAACTCGTAGAAAATAGCGCGCCGCAACGCTCGAAGTCGTATCTTCCGGGCCGTTTTTTACGGCAATTAGGAAGAAATGGACGGAATCACCCTCCTGTCCTTAATCTACGATCCCGTATACGAATACTCCACCTGAAATTCGTACCACCTCAGATTCGTGGGGTGATGCCTTCAAGCGCAGTGCCCTCGCAACAGCATCACAAGTCTGTGATACCTTCATTTTATGTCCGTCTTTTGTTTTAGTCTTATCGATGGCCACCCTGCCTCATTTGCTACTGTTCCTAGCACTTTTTAGTGCTACCTACTTATGGAATGTGATGGAAACACCGTTTCAGGCATGCTCCTTCTCAAACTCTTGTTCAAAAATTTGCGCGAGGCTATCTTATTTCAGGGTGTGTGGGTCCTGCCATTTGGTTTGTTTTCGATTTCAATTGGTTTTTGGGAATCATGGGTGGGTAAGAGACACTCGGGTACAATATTTCATGAGCTATATCAGGTATGCAATTCGCTCCTGTCTGGTAACCAAAGTATTTCCATGCTGACTATTATGTTTGTTTTATTCTCTATTTTAAGGACAGCGTATCAAGAAATTTACGCAGCACGAAAACCGCAGGGTAAACCAGGAGTTCGGGTTGTGTAATAGATCACGGTAACGGGTGTGGCTACTCTCATCCTCCCCTAATCGTCATTAAAAGAGAGCGGTGTGGAAGACGGCGTTCTTTCCAACGAAATCAGTTGTAACGCAGCACCCTTGACGCGCTACGTCCACGAAACCAATGACTAGACTGCTGAGGGGAGCAGAATGTGTATACTTGGGTCAAACCGACATGGAGCACGGACAGTTGCATAAGCGGCTGCTCTCGAAGCGCCACGGTGGAGCGTAGCGGTTGGAACAGTGTAAAAGTCCCCGCTATTGCCACCCAGCTCTGCTGTTCGCAACCGTTCCACCTCGATTCCAACCGCTTTCCCCACTGCACCGCTTTGAGCGCATTCGCTTACGCAACTGTTCGTGCTTCATGTCGTTTTGACCTGACTATGGAAGGGGGGGGGGGGACGTTCTAACGTATCTAACGTACCTATAGCGGTTCCCTCACCATTTTGGAGGATGAATAGGGGAAGATGAGCGGAACCACGCTCGTTTCCGTAATCTATAATTAGAACTCAAACTCATAAGCTTTCAAGTAACGACCTACGCTCAATGTCAACGGAGACATAAAATAAGGCCAATAACAAGTTGTGTAGAAAGACCACCAGACCGTATCTCTCGGTTTCTAAATAGAATTGTGAGTCACCTACTACCAAAATTGCCTTCTCATCTATCAAGCAGTTCACAATTCTTTGAACGTCTTAAAAATGCCATATTCGAACAAAATTGTGTCATGGAGTCATTTGACGTGACGTCTTTGTGCACAAACGTTCAAAACGAACAGGCGTTACAAGCGTTATTTGAAATGCTAGATAGACACGGCCGCATAATGATCCTGATCAACGGATGCCTCCAGTGCTTTGGTATTTTTTATTTTATATATTTTTAAATGGTCAGGAAAATATTTCTCTCAAATAAGAGGACTTGCTATGGGCCAAAGGCTTGCTCCAGTTCTTGCCGTTTGCTTTATGAGCAGAATAGAACAACCAGTGATAGAACGTCTTCCACAGATGTACTGCCGTTATGTCGATGATTGCTTCATTATAATATCAACGCAATCCGAAATGGACGAATGCTTTAGAATTCTCAATGAACGATCACAGTACATAAAACTCACTTGAGAACAACCAAGAGATGGTTGGCTGCCTTATTTGAATGCTCAAATAAAACTAAACAATGGCATTGCAGGTGTGAAATGGTATCGCAAGGAAAGCTCGAAAAACTGATAACTGATAAACGCTAAGCCAGCCCATCCTAATGAATGAAAAAGGCAATTATCCGAAATATGGTCAAGACAGCAACAGCAATGTGCACAGGGGATAGAGAACGGGAGGAATCACTAAAACTAGCCTCAAGCACAGCTAGTTCAAACGGTTACTCGAGATCGAAATCTAACACCCAATCTCGAACTACACACAAGACAGTGAAAATCCCACGTGAAGGTAGAATTCCTTTGTGCATCCCCTTCGTCTCTGACTTCTTAACTGCTGCTATAAACCGGACTCTTTTGCGAGCACAGCTGGAAGATGATGTTGTGTTGGTGAACATCCCGAACGACAGCATCAAGCGACAGTTAGTTCGCAATAGATTCTACGATAGGCAATGTGTGTCAGAATGTTGCGTTGGTTGTCCATTCGGTAAGACCGGTGATTGCACGAATATCAGAGTTATTTACCAAATAGAATGCCTAACGTGCAACGCCATTTATATTGGAGAAACTGGAAGGATGCTGAACGTGCGTATCAAGGAACATTTGGCTGGTAAAAGGCGAGGGAGTTCGATGACACCGTTAGGGAGCCACAAAAATGATAAGCATGATGGAAATGAGTTCGAGGTGAAATGTACGATATTAGCGCACGAGAAAGAAATATCTGCTAGGAAGGTATTGGAAGTATTCTGGATTTTCGTCAGGAATCCGTCCATGAATGATAAAAATGAGTGCTTATCAACTACCAATGAATTCTTGCCGTTCGTAACAATCTGTGAGCTATAAGATTGCCCCACATGCGGTTCCTT
This sequence comes from Necator americanus, assembly GCF_031761385.1. Taxonomy (NCBI): domain Eukaryota; kingdom Metazoa; phylum Nematoda; class Chromadorea; order Rhabditida; family Ancylostomatidae; genus Necator; species Necator americanus. The sequence continues at coordinate 18,814,376 of NC_087374.1, forward strand.
AACGTTATCCTGACACCAGTACTTAAGAATACTGCATAGTGCGTAGATCTCATTCGCCTTGGTGAAAATCGTTAAGAACGCGGTGGTTTACCAACCTCGCTAGTAGGTGAAACTGGTCAGTTGTTTTCCTTTTAAAGGTCTTGCGTGGTGTAATTGGAACGATATCGAGGTTTGGCGAGGAGAGAGGAGGAGTTTGATGGGATATGCATGGTATCAAAGACCTCGAACTATTTTCAGGCCTTTTAAAAAGACGAGTTTGTCGAAACGTCAGGCCAATAAAAAATTTTCACCTAAACTTCGTTGGCATAACAAGAAAAAATAAATACAGATCTCATATGTTTTCCATGGGGTTTCCATACTACGTGAATTTTATGATATGCCGCCTTTGAAGGTGAAATACGGTCTAAGGAAGCTAAATGTTTCCACGCGTCTCGTGATAGCAGTTACAAGGATTATCATTGTGATCGCAATTATGGCCTATGCGGCGCAAGGTCGAGTCAAACCGTATTTGTTCTTCAATGTTCTTACGTCGCACAGCTTCAGATATAAACAGACGTGAGCTTTCGGATCATATTTTACGGTTTTCTTCTGCATCTTTTTTTTCCAATTCTATACTATGATATCTGTTCTTATCAAAACTTTTTCCTGCAGGTTTTGAATTGCAGAAAGTTACTTCTCTTTGCGTTGGGAATTGTTGTCTTGAATTTGTCGTTACGTGGTTGCGCACGCTTTCTTGCCGCCATTGGTATGAAAGCATTCTCCATTCTTCATCCCGTTACTATTGTCCCGGCCGTTGGATATGCTATCGTTGCATTTATCTGCAATCAACGAGTCTGCGGTATTTCTATGGTAATACTAACTTATAACGTTTAGTTCTTGCATTTTTAACTTTTCTTATATCTTTGCAGTAGCTACTGATCAATTTTTACACTTTCTTTAGTTCGTGTTTTTTTTTTTCGTTTTTTCTTGACTTCATCTTCTGGTTGCGCACAAATCGAGTGATCCTTTCTCTAAGTTCCTCGCGAAACTTGGTCTGAGATGGTGCTGCGACCAGTGGGGAAGACAAACACGACCGTTCGACGATTGGTACATCTGCATGATCTGGCTAGCAATGGGTGCATACCGCGGGTATCAGTTTGTGTGCCAAAAGTCGTATGATAAATATGATGAAGTGTGAGTACTTTTCTGCTTTTCTTATCCAAATATACTCTATGAGTTTTGTTGCAGTGTCGACTCCATGCCACCCGTTTCTAACGGATTTTGTATTGAACAATCATTAGTTGTGTTCCACAACTCGCTAAGCAAAGCGGTAGTACATTGTAATTCTACACTTATAATCGGAAAACGACATGAAGCAGGGTGCATTTGCGTACGCGCTCGAAACAGCGCGGTGAAGGCAGCAGTTGGAACCGAGGTGGGACCATTGCAAACTGCAGCGATGGGTGTCGCTAGCAATTGTTCCAGTACGCTCCCAACCGCTCCACGGCACTGCCTCGAGAGAAGCCGCATACTGCACCGTGCTTCATGTCGCTTTGACCCTACTATACTTTCGAATTCGAGATATATGTTATGCACAACTTTCTTGTTCCATTGGTAGTGAATTGTTGTGCTGAGGGAGACGTCTGAGATGAAAGATAGGTTGCTCACCAGCTGCCAAAAGAATAGTCAAATGAGATGGTCGTTTCAGTGCTTAAATCTTAAGTTGATCTTAGTGAAATGCTTGATACGTCTTGATTTTCTTTATTTCTTTGTGCAAAAACAGCGCAAAATTTCCGAAAATAAACTGTGCTTTGTTCCCACAAAAGAGCAGTGTCAGTTTTATCAGTGTTCGACTTTCTCAGGAGCCTGCTTTGGATATAGATGATGACCATGGCGATCCATCGGATGAGTTACGTGTCCGGAATGATGAGGTCAGCTAGAAAAAATTCATTGGCTTGTTCGGCCGTTAATAACAAGCTGATATTAGGTGGACAGAACATTAACTCTATACATGTGTGCAACGATGTGGCACGAAACAGCAACGGAGATGGCACAAATGCTGCGAAGTATACTTAAGTAAGATTTGAGCGTTCAAAGAATGGTTAATAGTTTTTTACATTTGTTATCATGTGAACCATCTTGACTTTGTTAGCGTTTACGAATATGTTAATGCTTCATAAGTATAATGCTGTAGACTTGATGAAGAACATGCCCGTCGACTAAGTACGAAAAAAGTCGACCAACTACGGTTTCGTCTAGAAGGTTTGCTCTTGTGTAACTTAGACTTCCCTTCAAATATGTTCTAGTATCTCATACTATCTACAACTGTCATCAAGGAATAATCCTGTATCCTTCGCAGGTCACATCTTTTTCGATGACGCTTGGGAAGATCAGACTGAATTTGGTATAACTAAACGTGTCCCCAACTATTTCTTCCACACATTTTTTGACACGCTCAGTGAATTAACTGGGTAATGCTGGTCACTTGTTCGTGACTTGGTGAATTTGTTTGCGACTTGAATTTTTTCAGTGAATTTGTTGATGAATCTGGATCTACAATGTCTCGAATCTTGGTGAATACTCCGTATGGAGGCAGAATGGTGGTAAGATTACCGGCGGGTACGTTACTGTTCGTCCACATGAAGGATAAGAAGTTGATCAGACATAAAAAGAGGTGGAGCCAAGTGGGTTTCCCTTCGAACCATAACGTTTCAGCTTGGGAAAGTTATCATATTTCCACTTTTCGTTTGTACTGAAGGTTATGTATATGTATTATCTGCTTGGACACCGTATTATGGACTCACCGTTGAGCATCGAAGATCGTCAGCAAATGGCTGACAATACCTTCATCCTGGCCATCGATGGAGATTCGAAATTTGAGCCAGAGATACGCGCCTTTTTTTTTTGAGGATTCTACTCAAATTACGTAGTTACAGAAAATTACTTCTGCTCTAGTATAATTTCGTATGTTAGTTTAGGCTGTTATGCGTCTCTTAAACTTAATGAATACGAAAAGCGACATAGGATGCGCTTGTGGGCGAATTCATCCCATAGGATCTGGTATGCATCTTGTTTCGGCTTATCAAAATATATTTAAAAACTAGAGCTCCCGAGTTTACTATATCATGGTACTTTTCTTCTTTCCTGTTTTCTATACTGCTAATGCTATACTAGATCCAGAAATTTTCGTTTCCGTGATATATACAAAAAGGGCAGTGTGTACAAAGATTGGATAGTGAACATTGTTTTGTTCTTTTTGAGTAAGTTAGGAAGACGATGTCCTGTAAGTGTGGTCAGTGAGACCCTTTCTTGGTGTATGCTTGGTAACTTCACTTCTTCCTTTTTTTGTAGAGAGATCCTGCAACTGCAGGTAGGTCTTTGAAAAAAGTTTGCTGCATTTTCACAAGGATTCGTTCATATCTATTTTGGATGGTTGTTTTTTTTTCAGGCGTAATGGTATGGTATCAAAAATTTGAGTATGCGATTGCACATTGGTTTCAAAAAGCTGCTGAACATGTGTTCGGATGTGTGCTGTGTGCGCCGGGTTGTTTCTCACTGTTTCGTGCTTCAGCTTTGATGGACGATAATATTATGCATAAGTTAGCTGACTTTTGGACAGATTGTTTTGGCAAAATTCTGCACGTTTACTTTTTGCAGATACACGAAGACAGCTCAAGAGCCGCGTCATTTCGTACAGTATGACCAAGGTGAGGATCGATGGCTTAGTACACTAATGCTAAAACAGGTAAAATAATTGGTTTTGCTCTCTTCTTTTGTTTTGCACGGCTCTCGTCAACAAGGGTTATCGTATCGAATACGTTGCTGCGTCGGATGCAGAAACCTATGCTCCGGAAGGTTTTGAAGAGTTCTTCAACCAGCGGAGAAGATGGACGCCTTCGTCTATAGCAAACACTATTGATTTACTGGCCGACTACAAGGTTGCGTTTAAGTTACAGTACACTAGTACTAGTTAGCTTTTACGATGAGTGTCTTGAACTCCAAGTTCAGCGAGCTTCCGAGAACAACGACTCCATATCAATGTCCTACATAGCCTATCAGTTCATAGTGATATTTTTCTCCATGTTGGGACCAGCTATCATGTTTTGTATGCTTGTGTTTGCACAGGTGAGTCCCAGGAGTACATATTTGTATGTTTAGATTTAAAGAATATATTTCATGTATATATTAAACCTATTCAGTTGTGACTAATTCGACTGATCACCTACTGCAGGAAAGATCACAGAAATTAGTCTGATAGCACATTTCTTTGAGTTCTCTGACCTGAATTCTGATATTTCTACCATTTGGGCTTATTTGAATGTAGTTAGAAAGCAGTGTGCTGAATCCTGATCTCTAGAAAATTGAAGTGATTCGGTTGCTGTCGCCTTAAAACTGATTTGTACATAGATTAATGGAGTCGGGCAGGTCGAACTAAAACAATTTTTCATAAATCTTGATGAGCAGTTCTGAGTGCAGGTACCGCTTCGACTGGGGCTTTTCACTCTACAAAATCAATGCCTCCATGCGGGATCGAACCACAGACCTTCTGTTTACAAGACAGACGCTCTGCCACTGAGCTATAGAGGCTCACCAACAACAATAAAAATGTATTATTCTTATGAACTTATGAACTGGCAATTAGTAAAAATGTTCTGAAAACTCCATGTACAACATTCAGTTAACTTCGACATGATGATTCAGTATTTCTCTTCTTAAGTTAAGTCGATACGAAGTTGTAATAATCTTTCATCCTTAGCTAACGTTTCGGCAATTTCGCCTTCAGATCTCGAAAGCGAGAGATCGAACGTGATTTTGCGATCAAACACCCTATCCGCTCAACAAAGGGAATCCCGAGTTTCGAGATCCGTTTTGTTGTAGATAATTCTTCTACACAAGAAATTGCCCCCATGCAGCACTGAACCGCAGATCTTCTGTTTACGAGAGAGAGACGCTCTGCCACTGAACTATAGAGGCATCATTATTGCAGTCGGGTCGAAACGACATGAAGCACGATGTGTCTGCGTACGCGCTCAAAACGACGCGGTGGAAGCAGCAGTTGCAAACTGTAGCGGTGGTGCCAGCAAGGGTTCCAGTACGCTCCTAACCGCTATGCTCCACCGCTCCGCCTCGAGAGAGTCGCGTACGCAATTGCACCGTTCTTCATATCGTTTTGAACTTACTACATATACATTATTAACACCTAAATACGAAAAAAAAACTGAAAACGAAAGAGCTGAAAAACTAATTTCCCGAGCAAAACTGATGCCTCCATGCGGGATCGAACCGCATACTTTCTGTTTATAAGACAGACGCTCTGCCACTGAGCTATAAAGGCATAAAGTAATATAAGTGAATATATCCCTTCCAATAAGCAATTTTCGATCGAGACAAAAACGTTGCGACCCACTGATTAAATGGTGCTGTTCCTAATCACTGTGTTTTTGCTCTTGAAATCGAGTTTTTGATAGCAAGGTTTTCCTAAATATTGTTGCCTAAAAGTGTTTGTGGAGAAAAAAAATGACCTGTAGTGTCGTTCTCTCTCATGAAGAATTCTAAATCAAAATTCACAGCACTGTGTTTTCGAAACTACTGGCTTTGACAACGAAAAAGTGACACTAAGCAAATTAAAATATCCCCAAGAGAGCTGGAACCATTTACAGGCTACCCAATGTTTCTGCTATACAAGCAAAAGCGATAAAGACACTTCCTCCCAATTTCGGACTTCGGATGATGTATTTATGTGATGAACGAAAGAAAAGTATCTAATTCTATCATTTCGTTGCATGCTTCCAACCAATTTTTGAAAAAAAAAAAACTTGTTTATGCCTCCATGCGTGGACCACAGGTGCGTATCGTTAGGTACTCGCAGCCGATTATCTGCAACCGGATAAGTGCCTGCAGAAGAGGCTGTCGGTAGGCCAGAGCAGGCATATCTTGGGCTACCTGTGATCACTAAGCCACGCCCATCCATCACCACATCACTGAGGTCATGAGCAATGTTTGTATTGCAATTACGTGAGTTGCCTTCTACGAAGGTTCAAAAACAAAAGAACAAAAAGGCAACAACTTAGCAACGTAGTAAAAGTTAAAAGGTGTGAACCGAGAACCTGGTTTTTGAAAGATGTAGATGTGTGATTGAAAAAATTGTATAGAAGATATGGATGTATATTTGTATTTATACGGACTAAATCCAATTAAATCCATGTAAGATACTGCAGTAATTTGTGAAATTTCGATTTTTTTGCTTTACGCAAATAAAACGTACAACTATTTCCTATTTCTAGTATCTCGTGTGCAGTCGTTCGATATATCTTTATACGTGAACGATCGATACTCCATATGGAGGCAATAGCGGAGATAGCGTGCCCCTGCGAGGCATGTTTCGCACCTCATTAGACGATGAGAATCGCTGATGAAGGATGTAATGGGCGGGGCATGAGGCAAACGCAGCGCAGTGCTCTGCTGACATTGCGCAGCGCAATTAACGATCGCCGTTGCTAATCGTTTTCCCTAATGATCGGCTATCGCAGCGGCTGTGGGTACCTAACGATCGCCCCCGTGGACCACCGGCCTTCAATTTACAAGACAGGTGCTCTGCCCTTGAGCTACAGAGGCTGGCAGCAAAATTAACACTTGATATTTTTTCTGTAGGAATTACTACGCAATTTCATATACTCTAGCAAAATTCTGTCAAATTTCGCTTATCTGTTCAGCTACGTCTGCTGCCCATTTTAAAAACTTGTGTGTTCCTAATAAAAACTAAGGATTAATTCCTCGTGATAACAGACTTTCTGTCAACGAGGCAGACGCTTTACCGCTGAGACATAAACACATTTTAACTTTTTCTTCTTCTTCTTCCTAGCGTTTGTCCCGCGTTGTTGCAGGGTCCGCTTTTCTGCTTCTTGTCTTCCATTTGGTTCTATCCATTGCATCAGCCGTACACAAACGTGCATCTATCATATCCAGCTTCACACGGTCTAACCAGCGAATCTTTGGCCTCCCGCGCGGCCTCACTCCTGAAACGTCGAGCTTCAGAGCGGTTTTGGCAACAGAATCTTCCTCCCGCCGCAATACGTGACCAAACCATCTCAGTCGCGCCTCCTTCATCTTCTCAGTTATCGGGACGACACCGAAGATGGAGCGCACAGTGTCGTTGGATACTTTCTCTTTTAGCGTCACACCTATCGTCCACCTCAACATCCACATCTCCATAGCGTGCAGCACTCTTTCCAAGGCTTTCGTTGTCGGCCAGCACTCGCATCCGTAAAAGGCAACAGGACGCACAACCGTCCTGTAGATCTTCGACTTCAGTCGAACAGGGACTTTCTTGTCGCACAGTACCCCTGTTGCCATTTTCCATTTCATCCATGCAGCATTAACACGTGCTCGACCTTCTTGACGAATTGAACCATCCTCTATCCTTGGTCCGCACTCCATGTACTCAGTTTTTGATGTGTTGAAGCGCAATCCATATTGCTGCAACTGATCCTTCCAAGACTGCACTTGTTTCTGAAGATCATCTCGAGACTCCGATGCGAGCATGACATCGTCGGCAAAGAGTAGAGTCCACGGATGCTGCTTCTGGATTTCCTTCGTTATCGTGTCCATGCACAGTATGAACAGCAGAGGTGAGAGGGATGAACCCTGATGAACCCCTACTCGTACAGGGAATGGCCTGCTTGTTCCAACAGCACATCGTACAACGCTGGTAGGCTTCGCATAAAGCAGCTTCGTCCACCTCACATATTCTTCTGGTACTCTATGCGACCTCATGGACATCCATAACAGCTCATGTGGGACACGGTCGAAAGCTTTCTCGAGATCGAGAAAAGCAAGATGCACACTGCGGTTCTTCTCTCGATGTTTCTCCAGGAGGATTCGGACAGCATGGATAGCATCTATACTGCTGCAGTCCTTCACAAAACCGTACTGGTTGAGTGAAACGCTAACAATTTTCCTCAGACGAGCTTCCAGGACACGCTCAAAAATCTTCATCGTATGGCAGAGCAGTCGTATAGGCCTGTACGAGGTGCAGTCAGCAATGTCTCCTTTCCCTTTCCAGACAGGCACGGTCACGGAAGTTTGCCAAACGTCTGGAGTCCGTCCTTCTGCAACGATCTTGTTAAATAGAGTTGCGAGCCACATGGGCCCTCGATCTCCTAGCAGCTTCCAGATATCAACAGGTATGTCATCAGGACCGGTTGCCTTGTTCGACTTCATTTTTGCGAGGGCAGCACTGACTTCGACGGCAGTAATTGGTAGAACAGGACCCTCGACGCTGGGAACGGTTGGGATGGGAGGATGACAGAACTCTTCGTTACACAAGTGATTGTAGTACTCTCGCCACCTCTCCAGGATCTGACCAGAGCGGCGCAGAACGGCTCCATCAGCTCCCTTAACGATCTTGGTGTGCTCCATATCCAACGTTGAGCGATGACGTGCTCTGACTAAACGATACACTGCCCGCTCGCCTTCTCTGGTATCAAGCATGTCGTACACAGCCTTGTAGCGGTCCGACTTCGCCTTGGAGACTGCCTTCTTTGCCTCCCTCTTCGCTGCTAGGTAAACACCCCGGTCTTCAGGCTGACGCGTCCTCCACCAGAGCTTATACTTGGGCTTCTTCTCACGAATTGCCGCCTGAACTTCCTCGTTCCAAAACCACGTAGCCTTTTGTACCTTTGGCTTACCTAGAGTCGTCTTTCCCAGAGTGTTTTCCACGGTCAAGCGTATAACGCTGGAAGTAGACAACCACATTTCCTCCACACTACGAGTAGGGTGGGGAAGTGTAGATGGGGCCACGGACGCGAAAAATACCTCCTTTCGATCCTTCAGATTCCACCATTTGATGCGCTGTGTTTCAGTCCTTGGATGTCTCTTCCTTGGACGGGAGATTTTCAAGTCCATAACGAGCAGATGGTGTTGGGCAGCGACATGATCTGTAGGGATGACTTTTGAATCCTGCAGAAGTCGGCGATCTCGTCGGCGTAACATCCAGAAATCTATTTGTGTTTCACGACCGCCGCTGGTGTACGTGATCAAATGCGATTTTCTTTTCCGATACTGCGTGTTAGCAATGATCAAGTCACTTGCAACAGCATACTCCAGGATTCGCAACCCGTCGTCGTTACGAGCTCCATAGCCGTATCCACCATGACAACTCTCGAATCCGTCTTTCCGGGAACCGACATGTCCGTTGAAGTCTCCTCCGATTAAAAGTACTTCTTCGCTTTCCAGAGATTGGACGTACTGCTCCAGATCTTCCCAAAAGCACGCCTTCTCTTCTTCACTACAGCCCATCTGTGGCGCATAAGCAGAGACGACTCGCAATTCCACTTCTCCTGTATCTACTTTTACAGCCATCAAGAGATCCGATAGTCGATCCACCGCTGTGACGCTATTTCTAAACGACTCGTTCAATATGATACCAACGCCGTTGCGATTTGATGTGCCGTGGTAGATCAGCTTGTAGCCATCGCCTAATTCCCTTGCCTTGGAGCCTTTCCAGCGAGTCTCCTGTACACAACATATGTCAACACGGCGTTTTCTGAGACTGTCTGCCAGTTCATGACTTCTTCCAGTAAGCGTCCCAACGTTAAGTGTTGCCAAGCGCACTGGATGTTGCTGGCGATGGCGGACTAACTTCTTTGGCCGGCTTCGTCCTCTAGCCGGTAGCCCTCGCATATTTGCCACATTGCCCGGGCGAGGACAATGCGCGTCGCTTCTGGGGTACGCCCTAGCTTCTGAAGAACACATAGTAGACATTAGCAGTATGACGCGACGGGGGTGTTGTCCTCGGTCGGCTTGTCGCACTAGCAAGCTAGCAGCCTGGCACCGGAATCGTCGTACTACCTCCTCACTTAGCTAGCCTGTAGCCTTGGCCCAAGGACCGGGCTACTAGCCGGACACCTTTGTGGCATGGTTGAATCTGCCGAGACGAAGTCTCGCCACCATAGCTGCCCGACGGCCAGGGCCACCGCTGCGCCGCTTTGAGGCGTGAGGTAGGATTTGCAGCAGACATAAACACATTTTAACGTTTTTATAAAAGTTCCTCTTAAATATAGGATTATTGCTTGGGGAATGTTATGATGTCTGTTTGGGGTATATGGCTGGTGAATGCCAAAAAAATGTTAGAAGAGAATTTCTAGATGTTAAAAGATCACTTTCACATATTGTATACCTGAAAAGTGAATCTCTCCATGCGAGGTCGAAGCACAAACCTATTCACAAGACAGACGCTCTGCCATTGAGCTATAGACGCATGCTTCGATATTAATGCCGCAATTAATTTAATTGAAGTTAAATTTTAACACATCGCGGCGTCATATTCCAAGGCGGATAAAGTTATAGAAAGAGCAAAAAGAGATCATATAGAAAAAGAAATAGAAGTCCAACAACAAATATAGCAAAAAAAGGGAGTGTTAAGACAGAAGAGTTCAATATTTGAAGCAAAAATGCTACTTCGGGGTAATCCACATCGTTTCGTCCCTTTTATTTCGGAAAACAAAATTTTCTCCTTTCTAGGTGGCTGCATTTGGCGTAGACTCGGCCAAGATGATGGTTTACAATGGTGTTCCCATCAGCCTATTCATAGTTCTCTGTTTCACCACTGAGTCCAATGTACAATTGTTTTATGCAAAAGTAAATGATTTTTCCATTCCTTTTTTTCTTGGACATTTTCCTAACTTCTTTCTTCTCGTTTTCTCTTTTTCCGGTTACTAATTAACTTCCAGCTAATGTCCATAATCTACGCCTTTGTGATGCTTGCGGTATTAATTGCCACGGCTTCGCAAATCGTTCTGGAAAGTGAGTGAATGATTCCATTTCATTTTATTTTATTGACACAACAGCTTGTTGCATTTTTGAATTTGATTTTCATGTGATTCTAGCGGTAATTTCACCTACTTCAATGTTCATAGTGACTATGGTGTTGGTGTTCTTCATAGCCGCTTGTTTACACCCGAAAGAGTTCACGAATATAATCTATGGTAAGATGAGCCGCAACAACAGTTTTAGGGTCTTCAAGAAATAAGTTGTGGGTACTGTAGGTATCGTGTTCTTCCTCATGATTCCTTCCACTTACGTATTTCTGACGCTATATTCGCTCATCAACCTCAATGTCATTAATTGGGGAACACGTGAAGCTGTCGCAAAAGCTACCGGGAAGGTGTGTTAGCGCTTTGATTATTTTTAACGCATAGTTGGAAACATGACAACTCACTTGGTGCAGCGCTAGAGGTGACCCTTCCTGTAGAGGTGTTCAATTTATTTAAAGGTCGAAACATCTTCAACATTTGAACGATGGCTACGTCGTATCGGTGAAGGTCCTTGGTCCGCGCTTTGTCCAACACTCCGTGCTCGACCTGATGAAGCTTTACAACTGATTGAAAGGAAATTAGAGCGAATGGAACGCTCGGTCGCTAATCTGAAGGTAACAGACAACTATTTACATTTTAAAAAATTCGAAAAGTTTCAAATGATGGCTAATATTTGGTCAGAAAGGCTGCGGAGATGAAGCTAAAGCTGTGGAGCAATTGAAGAAGATCGCAAGAGAAGTAGATGAAGCTGAGGGCACCAGCGATGTTGGTTAAAAAGATGCATATATAACTGTTGGAACGAATTATGGCTCCTGCCCGCTTAGGTTGTGGAAATCCGGCGACCAGTAACTGAACCGGAACCTACGAGAGTAGTCGATAAATATATGTGGATGGAGGTGGATTACCTACAGGTAGAGAATACAGTCGGAGAATAGGCCAAGTTGGTTGAAAATAATTGTTTTGAGGAAAGTCACAGAGTTTGCTTATTTATTTTTTCGTCCATTAATGAATCATTACGCATATTCTATGTACACGCACAATTAGAGTAGAGTAATCAGTCGCAGTATTCACATAAGCTGATAGTTGTTTGTTAGGGTGATTTCCACAAGATCAGATTATCCCATCTTATTATCTAACTGCAATTCTTTTGTGATCAGTTGGGGTGACCTTTTTTCCTGGTTATTAGACGGTTGCCAGTGTAATTTGTACATTTCCACGTTTCTGCACCAACTTCAGTTCTGTGAACGTGGGCGTCTCAAAGCAGCAGAGGAGCAGTTCTGGAGCCAACTTATTGAGGAGTATTTGAAGGTTAGCGTCCTTTCAGTTGTTTTACGTCACCATTCTGTTTTATTTGGGTGGTGTTTCATGGTTTCTGTGCTGGGAATTTCAGCCAATTGAATCCACTGCGCAGCAACAAAGTGCGATTGCCGAAGGTCTTGCCTCACTGCGCAACAATATCGCGTTTGCAATTATTTTGGTCAACGCACTACTTGCCCTTGCGATCTATCTGATCCAAAAGCATAAGAATGTTCTAAGTATCCGATGGACGCCGTATCGTAAGTTCTTATTTTTTCCAACAGGAGAGCTATTGGATGCCAAGTTCCTTTTTTTTAAAGGTGACTTCAAGTGGACCAAAATGAACGAAATGACTGGTCAGTACGAGGAAACTAAGGATCCGTTGAAGATTGATCCACTAGGGATGGCTATCATTGTGTTTTTGCTAGGTATTCTCGTCGTACAAACAATTGGTAAGATTGCCTACGTGTCCTTTATAATTCTACGAGGAGCTATTTTTTTTGTGCTTTGAAGGTATGCTCATTCATCGTCTCAACACCATGGTCGGAGCTTTTCAAGAGGCAAACCAACTACATGATTTGGTACCAACACTAAAATCCAATAAAATAGAAGATGAAAGGATTTTGACTGCTGGTGGGCTACAACGCATTTGTCAGAAGAACTTTTTTGCTGGGAAGATTTAATTGCAGCCCGCCAAATGATAGATACAACATCGTATGCAATGAGTCACGCCGCAGATGGTTACACAAGGCACCGCGAACTTGATGTAGATAACGATACTGTTCTGTATAAACTGCAAAGGGCACGACTTGCGAAGCGAATGCAAAAAGCTGAAGAAAAGAAGTAGAACTTGAGAGATTTGTTGTTCTTGTAGGTTTTAATTTGTATAGATTTCAAGTATAGATTTCTATTGTCTTGATGATTTTTAATATAGAAGTGGTCTACAGATTTTAATACACGGACTTTCCACAGTACTTACCATCGATTTACCATCGTGTTTTGATTGTGATTTCCGTACGTTTTAGTTGTTTTTAAATGTTTTTTTAAATGATCTGTGGATTTTTTTTTCTGAATATGAAGTATGAATATTAAAACAACTACTGCGGTCTCAATCTCATAGTTGAAACCTAAGCACTGCAAAACGGATGCCTCCATGCGGGATCGAACCACAGACCTTCTGTTTACAAGACAGACGCTCTGCCACTGAGCTATAGAGGCACATTACCAGACAGACCCACGTCGTATGTGAGGATCGTTACTGTGAAAAGTTAACAACAAGGTGAACGCAATGGGGACCTGGTATATATATATATATATATATATAAAATGTATGTGTATGTTGCTCATAAAGTTAGCTTTAACCAGTAAACTTGATCTTCCTTTCGAAAATTTCTATTTTTAACGAAATTTGATGCTCTATTTTTGCAAAAGACAAGTTGAGATGGCTAACTGTATCGCTCGAAACCCATAGATGTTCCAACTAATAGAGCCCACCTAACTAAGGATTAGATCAGTACTTATAATCCTTGCATTTGTTTGTTCCATTGTTTGCGCAGTCGATGTTTTAATACGAATGGGTCTCAACACGAAACCTTCAGACATACTGAGATGGCATCTAGCTGCATCCACTGGTCTTAACGGTTCCATTCTCCTGTCTTCTTTGTGTATTTCTGTCCTCCATGTGGACACGGTGAAGGTACTTCTCTCCTTTTAGCTGTTTACGGGATCGTGAGGATGCGTGAGTGGCTAATCTTACCGCGTCCAGTCGTCGCAATTAAGGAAAAGCGATGCGCACGCAAGGAACTCGTCGTTTCGTCGCTGTCGGGAATGTCTCTTCCGAACCTTCGAACCCGTCTGTCCACTCAGTCGAGTGCACTGCGGATAGCTGTGTGTGTCTGTGGTGTGCGTATTGTCTAAGCATACTTCTTCGATCTTGTCGCATTTCTCCAGTTTTGCAATTCATTTCGATTTGTGGTTCACTCCATTGTGCGCCATGTGTTAACGTCTAAGATGTACTAAGCCCAATGCATTGTTTGCAGTGATATTCTGAAAGATGTTCTATCTCTGTTTACTGCTTTTGTTGGCTGTGTTCCCTCATGTAGATGCTTGCCATCCTCGATTTGAAAAGGAGTTGCGATATCTTGACTTGTACCTTGGTATCAGGCCGGACAATGACGGTGACATTCCGTCGAAAGGTGGGTTTATACTTTCCGCTCCACGTTACTCATGACTTCCGAACCAACAACTTGATTTTATAACAGTTCCTTTGAAACTAGAAATTTGCAATATGTTTGGATAACGATTGCCCCATAAGAAGAAATGATTTTAGGGTGGCGCTACTATGCTATATAATAACGCGTTTAGTCCCCGTGTGTGTATGTGTGTGTGAAATAGTAGCCAACAGTTTACGTGGTCTGACGTAGGACGTTGCCTTTCTCTGCGCTTTATTCTGTGGTAATTGCTGAGGAAAAAAAAGAAATCTCATACTCCAAATAATGTTCCAAATTGTGGAAATTTGAAAGAAATGTAGATGTCCAATCAAGTTTCAATGTTCTCCAAATGTTAGGAAGAAAACTTAAATCTTTCATTTACGCCTAAATTTCTGAAGAAGAAATTGAAGAAATCGTTGTTAGAAAAAACAATTTCAATTTCACAGAAAATGTCACTACTCTTAATCTTTATCGATCGGTGAAGGCAAACGAAGGGAACACCACAAAAAGTCTAAAGTCCGACTTTAGCCGGACGTTAAAACTGGTGCTTTATGAGCGTGCTCAACTGGCGCTGTAAGTTAGTGTGTGACTTGTAAAAATAAGCAGTGCCGAGGTCAGAAGTTGGATTTTCTCACGGAGCAATACATTTTGGAAGTTATCAGACTAAATAAGAGAGGTCTTAAGCAAGATATTGTGCTCCCGGGTAAGCTCGAACGATCATCCTTCCGGTAAACAGGACGAACGCGCCGTCGATTGTATCAAGGAGGCTGCCGAGTTCAACTACTCGATAGTTAACTCTATCATATTTTTCTTTTCGAGGTTTTCTATAGAATATTTAAGGCGGCTGAAAAATAAGCATGTCATCTCGTAGTTTTTCATTGACTTGTTTGAACTTTATCCGAAATTGACATTTTCTTTACTAACAGCTGATGTTTCGGCGTTATCGCGTTCGTGAGAGCCTGAAAAAATCAAAACCATCAGTGATTTATCCTCATCACTCCTCATCATCCTGCAGAAAGTATTCAAACGAAACGCAAACTCAAAGAGCAACGCATCACCTAGCGCTCGCTTCATTTGCTGAAACTGGTAACGTAACAGACCACTACGTAGTGCAAATGTGAATCACAAAGGTTTTTTATAGAGAGCTGACAGCCCGCCCCATAGATCAAAACCCGCACAGCGATTAATATGGGGTTGATTCGTTTTTGATTTCATCCTTTTTGTTCATTTTTAGACTTTTTACAATTATCCTAATTGACTCTAGTGTTGTGCGTGCTATGATCCCTTACTCGAAGGATAGTATCGTAACTTCTACTTCTGCTTCGGAGTTTTCATAACGTGTTCTACGGTGTGCTCCGAGTGGAGTGGAGAGCTCAGATTTTAGCGAACCCCTCTAGATGCTCCTTTGCAAGTTACACAGTGAAGGTTCCCCTATGTATTCGTCACCACACAACCCGTACTTGATACGATACACCTCCATCTCCTGATATCATGCAATCCCCCTCTCTTCCATGCGGACAGCTGGGAGTTGTGCAGAGTCGATCGTGTGCACGATTACCTTCCAGTCGACCACTGAAGTTCGCTAGTGGTATTCACACGACTCTCACATCATTTTTTAGACTCACTTTGCGTAGACAGCTCCCTACAACTCTGCCCATATCACTACATATGTAAGGAAGACTGAACGGAATCTTTCCTAGGCTGCTCACTAAGTTGGATCTTCCACAGGAATATCGTGCCTGTCGAGCAACAGTCTC
The DNA here is from genome assembly GCF_031761385.1 of Necator americanus. Lineage (NCBI taxonomy): Eukaryota > Metazoa > Nematoda > Chromadorea > Rhabditida > Ancylostomatidae > Necator > Necator americanus. The sequence goes on from NC_087374.1 coordinate 18,830,432, forward strand.
CAGTCGGATACATATGTATTAGATATTGTCACTTTATGAGCCACGTTTACAAAGTTTTTTTTTTCTGGCTACTTGATGCTACTCTTGCCACCATCCTGTACATGTTACCTATAATAGGCTTTTTCATCTTACTTGGATACGCTGGCAAAGAATGGATTAAGATGTTTTTGCTAACTGGTTTTCGACACCACTTGGTCTTCCATATCTCAATGCGCAGTTAGATGTGCGTATACAAGAAAGCCAAGCAGTGTCCGGTTTGTTTTTGTTGACTATTTCGGGGTTTCACCCTAGAGTTAAAAATGTGCTCCATTGGCATGGAGCAAATGTTATGAAACAAGGAGTGTTTTGTTTGAAAAACCACAAGTTTGAGAAAATTCCTCCCTCCCGAGTGGAGTGGAACCACCACCCTTTCGGTTAACAGTCGAACGGGCTGTCCTTTGCGCCACAGAAGAACACGTGCTTATTTCTGCAAAATATCATTTCGGCCGTCATTTTCAGTAAAAGCGTTTTGTAATGCAGATCTTCCAGTTCTTTGTGGAAGTTCTGATCAAATACTCACATTTCGAAATATGCTCAGTACTTTTATGTATGAATCGCCTAACTTCCTATCTCTTAACAAAAAAGTTACTTCGACGGTGCCAAATCGGGATCTAAATATTTTAGATTGGAAAGCAATCAAACTTAAAATACAAGTTTAAGGAAGCCGTCCATGCGCTTTTCAGTGTAGGGGTGTAGTGTAGTGGTTAGAGGTTCCGCTTCCTGCACGGTCGATCGGAGGTTTGAATCCGCCCTAGTGCTGACAAAGCCTTTATCCCTCCGGGGTCGATAAATTGGTACCAGACTTGTCTGGGAGGATAAAAACACTGACTTGACACATCGGCTAGCTACCGCAAGTCATTGTACAGGCCAGTTACACGTTCGTAAAACTCAAACGATTCTGAATTGAAGTGGACGTGGTGGCGCATCCCAAGCGGATTGATTAACGCCAGACACTTTATCCTTCAATGCCAGCTTGATTGCACGTTCGCTCTTAAAGAGATTTAGGCATTTATACAATTGTTAAAAGTGGTTTTGAGTGTATTTCCATTCAGTAGAGAAAATTTATAGTTGTGAGTAGTGTGTTAGTTAAGAATTAGTACTCAGTTTTGTATTGCTTAGCATTGGAACGAGTTTTCTTCGTGCTCTATTCACAGTACACACTCTTTTATTCCTTCGTGGAAGTTCTGGAGTTTTTGTCCATACTGTCTCAAGCCATTTTCCTCTCCTGTCACTTCCAACGTTTAGAGTCAGCGGAGTTCGCTTCATATGTCTCCTCTGCTCAGTCTCTTGATTGTGATTTCGAAAGCGAATGTCTGTGGAGAAATGCAGTTACCGATGGTCTGTTGGACACATCTGACTTCTGGTACTTCAAGGTACTCAAGGAGCACGTTACTTTGAAGATAGTGGGATCAAAACTATATGAAGCACAGTGCAGTTGCGTGACCGGCTGCACCCGAAGCGACGCGGTTAAGCGTAGCGGTTAGGGTCCTCGTGACTACTCTTACAAACACCACCCATCGTTGCAGTTTGCGATGGTCCCACCTTGATCTCAACCGCTGTCTCCACAACGCCCTTCGACTGCAGAAGCTTACGCAACTGTACCGTGTGTCATCTCGTTTTGACCGACTATTCGTTCGTAACAAATTATCTTTACTTACAGAAAACTGACAACAAGCTACTTCCGGTGCAGATTCAACCGGGAAGAGCGGATATTGCAGAAGGTGCTTGTTTCATGATTTTATTTTTACAAACTTCTCGACAGTTCTTTGAGTCACGTGCTTAATATTTTTTGTCACTATGACTCGTCGACATCGCGATGAAAATCTAATTTTTATAAGGGTGTGTTTTTCTACCTAATCAAGGATGGAAGATTTTTAGCATCGCACCTGGTATTAGCTGGTAACACATCGAACATAGCTGAAAGTGCAGTTCTTGTGAGTGCACCGATAGCCTGCCAGAGGAAACCAGGAGACCTAACTTTCCAGTAAGTTCACACTAACAATTATAAATTACTGAAGTAAAATATGCAAATTGCTAGTTTTTTTTTTCTTTGCGTGATTGTCTTGTTTCCAATGTGCATTATATGAAAACGTTCTAGTGTTGATTGACTCTTATACATTTTCTTTTTTTTTCTTTGTTCACTTGAAAATGTCGAGAATGAAAACATATCGTTTGATACAGTTAACGACAAATGATTGATGATAGAGACTTCATGACTCTGTTTTTAGCTATTGGTTGTACAATCACGCGAGAGTAGAAGTGATCATCGTTCGAGCTACACATAGAAGAAGACATTTGCAAGTTTGTCAATTTGCAGTGATAATTGCTACTAGCATAGCTCGCACTACTCGTTTTCCCCATGTTTTTGGGATAAGTATGATTGCATCAAAACATCATGATGAATAGTGAAGACATTTTTGGAGTAATCTTCCTAAAAAGAACATTTGAAAATAACGCGATTTCACGACAGTTGTTTGCTAGTCATGTTAGAAGCAGATACGCTCAATAGCGCAAAATCGACTATCAATTTTGGAAATCGCCTTTTTCTCTCCTGCCTTTTAAATCTGCCCAGGTTTAAAAATCATTCGTACATCTTTCTATCTAGTGTTTATAATGTTCGCTGCTTAGTTTATTCATTTAGACATTGTTTCGTCCAAGAATTAACTGTCATATTCTTCGACCTGGTAACGATATTTGTAATGTGCGAATTCCTCCAGTGACCGAACCATTTCGGCTGGCAATTCGAGCATTTAATCTCAAGGTGAACCATCGACTCCATTAGAACCTTCTTTGTAAACTTGATTTCGGTTAGTTACTGTGTATTCTTAAGTGTTCCTCTACTATTTTTCAATTCATTGCTTCGTTGTAAACAAGATTCTCGTAATCTTTCGTAACCCTAGTTGGTGTGATTTTTTCTGCTCTCTTCCGTATCGTGTCTTGTACACTTCGTTTTAAGATTATTTCTCTTTCCTTCCTTCTTTTCGTTACGTTTTTCTGTCTTTTTTGCACACTTGTGATTATTTAACAAACGAACTCTATTCTTCTTTGTATATTAAAGCAGAAATGCTGACACGTGCATTTACTTGAATAACGTACTGTCTACTTAGATACAGCATTCTGGTTCCTTTGTAATGCGGTAATTCTTAAGGATAATGTCGTTGGAAGCATGGTCATGTTGAAAAATATCACATATCGCGCAGAAATCTGTGGGGAGTCACGTAAGTCCCTCTGTATAATTGAATTGTGAATATTGACTTCAGAAAGAAATGTATTAAGCATTTCCATCCATCTTTGGCTCAGTGCCACTGGCACCAAAATCGTCAGTTCCGATCGAGTCTATCTCTGATCTTAACTGTGATCGCCCCCGATCGAAATGCAGGCGGGTGACTAGTAATATTTGACTCTCTTCCCATTTTATTAGCACATAATGACTAAGTTCATACATGGGAAATATTGCAGGTGGAGTAATGCTGAGTCTACCGTGTCGGAGTGGCGGATTGGCCGAAATGTTGACAAGTGGAAAGAGTTAATGCAGGTTTAAGTTGCACTAAATGGGGGGCAGTCTTTTATTTGATGTCTCTAGTTTCAAAATAACTGGGTTTCTCGACCTCTCTTAAACACGCCATTGATTTAAGTCATCTGGAATGGACAAGACCCATCCTACATCTGCTTTTCTGTTCCTAGCCGTGGATTCCCTGTCACCTAGACGATATGCAACTCTTCGTAGTGAATTGATCCCTTGTACTCAGGCTACAACAACGCTTTCTATGAGGTATAGGCATCTTATTCTTGGTCTTCGTCCTCTTATCATTCCTTTTTCGTATTTGCTGTTGCTCTAGGTACTGGCTGAAAGCAGGCACTCAAGTTGAAGTTTGCTCTGTGGACATCGATGGCATAGCGCTCAGTTGTGCTTACCTTAGTGAAGAAGACTCTCCAGGTCCTATCGAAATAGATGTTGATGCTTACGATCAGCCTTTTAGGGTATGTATTTCCGAAGGATTTCAAAAGCTGACAGGAAGTGTAAAAATTCCAGTTTACCATGGAAATGATAGCTTTTGACGAGACATCCATAGGACTGGTGGCAATTTCTGATATCCAACTAAAAGGACTGTTGTGTTCGGAGGAGCCGCCTCCAGTTGTAACAACCATTGACCCACCTACGGTAGCGTTTTCATCACTACAACCCCATTATTGCTACCAGTTTTACCGAGTTTCCAAAATTCGACGGTCACAGTGTTTGTAGAGATCTTGAATCTTCATACAAATTTTGCGAACTTGTTTAAGACCGAGTAACGGTCTGAAAAGAAGGCGAAGAGATGTGAACTGAATGGTTCTAAGAAAATTATGATGGTTCTGAGATCTGTGTACTGGTTTGAAAATCTCATTTGACTGACTAACATATTTGGAAATGTTACCTTTAAGTTTTGAATGAACTGTATTAGAATCACTGAATTTTCGTATTTGAACCCATTCTTTTCCTGTCGTAAGCTTTATTTTTCATTTCTTCTTACTAATCTTCAAACCCTCATATCTCAACCATGCAGATCGTATCACTGTTTGGTTTGCAACAAGGTCCTGGCCCGAACACACCATACCCGTCTGACTTAAACTGTGACTTCTCAAAAGACTACTGCAGTCAGTGGGTCAATGATGACGGTCTGGTTGCGTATGGCGTTGCACCCAGAAACAGTGAGAAATTCCCACTTCCAAGTGGAATTAAAGGTGAGTCAAGATTGAAAAAATTTGATCTACAACACGTTAAGATGACTAGTAAGGCTGTCTCCATTTGAGATAAAAATTTTCAGGAAATGTTGCCACATTTGTGTTAGAGGGCATGAAGACGTCGATGTTGCGCTCAAGAGAAGTGTCCTGTGCGTACAACGCATCTGTGACAGTAACTTACATGAGGTTGGTCACCAAGCGAATTTTCAATCATTTTGCACTGCTACTGCCTGACCTGAAAGTTACTTTTTGTTATGAAAAACAGACAATGAAACCTGAAAAAGAGGCAAGATCATGTCTGTGCTAAAGTGGTACTAATGAGCAGCTAGTCCTAACCGGCACCTGCAAAAACGCAGTGTTTCTATCAAACTTCAGATCAGAACATGGCCTCGTTCGCCTTTGCGCTCTTGGACACTGTGTGGATGGTTCGAAAGTCGCTGGGGAAATGACAGTTGTCGCCACATCAGCTAAGCCATTTGAGGTAACAAGTAACGATATCTTACCATTAGAAATAATTCGTAAAAGGCAATTTATCGCGATAATGTCATGTTCAATCACAGTTCTCTATCGAAGCAGCATCCCACAGGAACGCCGTGGTGGTGATAAGCGACATATCAGTTTCTGGAAATATTTGTCCTTTGAAAACCATACAGGAGCTCGTATGTGATAAGCTAATGTGCGATTTTAATGGTACGTCCAATAGTGCTTTCCTCCTTGCAGTAATTCTCAATTTTTTGTTTGTCTGCTGAGTCTACTAAAATAGATGCACGAAGATTTAATTTGATACCAATTCAAGAAGGGATCTATGTTGATGCAAAGTTCGCCCAGCTCCAGTTACAAGATGCGCACAATCAGAGTTGGTATTTCAAAGGATTACAGTATACTACGTGCAAATGCACACCAAAAGGAGATGGGCTAAGGACTAGGATTAAGGATCAGGATTGAATTTGAGAACAATTAGGAGTGGAGGAAGGGGGGAATGGAACCCATAGCATAGACAATATTATAGAGAAATCAGAACTTGGCACTAACGAACATAAAAGATGTAGAAGTTATATTGATCTGCGATTCCACTCGAAAAGAGAGGGCCATCACCTTACATACTCAGGAGCAGCAGCCATCTATTAGACGACTGACGCTGATGCTCCAAAAATGTAATACTTTGACAAATTTCTTCTATCTGAAATAAGAGAAATAATCACTAGTAGCAGGAGCATGCTTGCTTTACAAGTTAATTCAAAACTTCCAGGAAATCTATGCAATTACGAGTCCCCTGTCGATAAGGCAGACGATATAGCTTTGATTCCCGGGCCTAAAGGTTCGTCTTTTCTTTTTCTTTAGCTTTCATTTGACAACTTCGATTTGCGTTTCAGTAAGGTTTCTACTATTCTTCTGTTGTTCGCTTTAAGTATTCTCTGAACAGCTGATCTTGTTTTGTTCTCAATGAAGTGATCCACGCATCCAATTATGACTAACTGATTAATGTTTGTATGTTCCTAGGAGCGACAGCCACTCTGGACATGGGAAGACACAGGGCGATACTTAGAAGTCCGAAATTTGATTTACCATCACCGTTGATCCTAAATATCACCGTAACGCAAGCCACTTTTGGTTCCAGGGTGTTATTATGTCCGGATATTAGCAGGTAATTGGATTTTTCCCTACACCCGTATAACCACTCAAAACAGCAATACAAGCATCTTAACGTCTTTCTTTGATCAGTACCTATCCTTTTCAGCGAGTCCGAATCCTGTCACGAACTACTAGGACCCAAAGTAGAAACATCGGAAAAGAAGGCAGTAATTTTTCCTCTTGACGAAGGAGCACAACGCCTTGCTCTGGTGCTTTACCATGATAAGGCCGAACAATTCGGTCCTGCTCACTTTATTCTGCATTCAGTAGATATTCGATCAAGTCAAAACGAGATGTTATGTTGAGCGTGAAAATGGATACTGGTGCGACCTAGGAAATAGCAGCATCAAATTGAGTAATCAAAATACTGGTGCAGTTGCAAAGCAACCATTTGATGTGTGTTTATGAGTTTTTTTCTTTTCTTCTCCAAATCTTTCTTTCAATTTTCGCGAACTGTGCAAATAAATGTGTAGATGCACAAGGTCCTCCTTTTTCTGCTTCCTTGCAAAAAAGGAGTACTATGTGTATTAATAGACGCGAGTAAAGGAAATAGATAGTATTTTTTTAAATAAATAGAATGAAATAGGATCACACCATCCAGTTAGTTTGACTTTTTTTATGTGTTTGTATATAAGGATTGTTGTAATCTGTATAGACCACTGGGTATTTTTGACAACTGCACCTTTGATTCCGACAAGTTCGTTGCTATTGTAAATACAATATTGTTTATCATACCATTGAAAGAACTGTTACTCTGTTCTTACAAGAGGAAGTGGATGTTCATGAGTTTCAAGTTTTTTCCGCATAAAACAGGTAAGAGTTCTTAACGGTTTTCTTAGCAATTCTGATCAGTAGAATAAAAGCCTTAGCAGAAATTGCCAAGTCTTTCCGGTTGTTTATACAGTACAGTGTTCAATAGAAAATAGACAAATAGACCACACATCCTGATTTTCGTCGTCCCCCAGAAGGCGAATCGAAAGGCTGCTTACAACTTTAGCCTAGCAAGAAAGTAGAGCGAAAACCGAGAAATATAAGAAAAATGACAACACAAGACATTTAAAAGAGAATAGACTACATAATATAGACTTCCACTATTTACTCAACACTATTCACTTGCTACTTGCACACAGTCTTCTCCCCACTCAAAAATTATTTTGCATGCAAGTTATGGAAATTTCGTGAGCTGTAGACGAGAAAACGAACAACGATAGTTGTTAGAAACGGAACAGTCGGATTAATACGATACGTGAGGTGCGTCCAGGTGCGTAAGCAGTTGAGCTCCCGTTGAAACTTCGACATAGTCGAGTCAGAATGGCCTGGAGCTTGCCGCAGCTGGTTCCATTTCATTTCTAAGCGGCGTTGTCGGAAACACAGAAGAAAGACTTTTGCCAGAACTATTAGAAGCTACGCGAATACTATGTTCTTGCGAGAAAAAAAAAACAAGAAAAAAAAAACAAAACAAAAGTTTCTAAAATAAATACTTGACTTAATTGACTTAATCGGCGCGCTGATGTCATCGCCTGACGCGATTACCCGCATCTTCGCCGAGGTGTGCCGTCCCTGAACATAGCTCTGCCCAACCTTCTCGATCTTCAGCTAGAGTTCGCATAGAATCTACCGATCCGTCGCTATTCCACAAGCGACGGAATTTCACGTCTCGACTGAACTGCCTGTCAAAGCCAAGTGTCCTCAGGTCCTCTTTCACCACCTCAGTCCAGAACTTTCGCTTTCGGCCAAGTGGCCTCTTCCAACATGAGTCCGATAAACTCCTCAGAGCTCGCTGAACAAGGCGACCTGCTGGTCTCCTTGATACATGACCAAAAAACTGAAGACGATTTACTTTAGCCACTTTCGATGGCGGTGCAAGATGTTCATATCTTCCACGTGTCATCCGCAGATATACCACATCAATTTCTGCGTAAAGATCTTCATTGTGGCATACCCTAGGCCAAAAGTAGCCGTCTAAGCAGCTTTCGTTCCGTGCAATGAAGGCTCTCCATCACCGTAGATGGTGCTGTCCAAGTCTCTGATCCGAACATTATGATGGGGCGAATTGCGGATACGTGGACTCGCAACTTGATTTCGTTGGTGATGGGGGTCGACTATAAGCATTTCGTCAATGAGTTAAATGCAGAAATGGCCTTAGCGCATCTTTGCTAGATATCTTTCTCGTAGCTGCTGCTGTTCGTCAGCGTACAACCCAGGTAACAGAACTCATCGACGAGTTCTCGGTTGTCGGCCACCCTGATTCCCGTTCAAGGTCTCGAAGAGATCCACATCTGCATGCATTCATCATTGCGTAGACGTTGTCCGTAGGCTGCAGCCAGCTTCGACATAGTGTTGACAACATGTTGAAGTTTCGTACTGCTCTCCGTGAATATAACATCATCGGCGTAATCGAGGTCAGTCAAGGGGCACGCTGATGGTGCTAAGACGATGTTGGCAAGACACTGATCGACTGTTCGCATAATGTCGTCGATGGCGAAATTGAACAGGAAGGGGCCTGCCACTGCCCCTTGTCTTACTCCTGTTATCACTTCAAACGGTATTGAACATCCGGCTGGTGTTCGAACTGCAGCAGTTGTTAGTTGATTCATGTCATCAAGCAAGCGAACGAACTTTCCTGATATCCACGACGTTGAGACGTTGAGCCAAATTCCTCCATCAGGTTGTTATAATCTTTCCTCACAGCTATAGCGCAGCCACCTACTTTGTTCTCATCAGCATCGCCGCAGTCTATGGTGTAATTTTTGGTGCTGATGACGGGCCGATCTCTCATGCGTGTTTCCTGCAGTGCAGCAAAGTGAACACAGACATCACAGAAGCCTAGACACCTAGGGCGGTCTGTTGGAGTTCACTCGATAATGTTCGGCAGTTCAACGTGACGAAACGAATGGTAGTTGCCAAAGATTCCATGTTCCCTTCAGAGAGTTGACATTTCAGGTTATGGGCAAAGTGAGTACTATGATTGTTACGAAATAAAAATTACACAGCATTGACATCACTGACGGAGGTCCGGCAAAACCACAATGCCTTCGACGGGAATCCCGCGACGTCTAGTGTAAACACGGAAAGTGCATCCCTTAACGTCAATCCCAAACGTCTCGTTTTTTTTCTTTGCCGTCTTCTCTTTTGCATTCTTTGCTCTTTTTTTGTGTCCTTGTATCAACAGAAAATGATAAAAATTTCTGGACTTAAGTTGGAACTAGAAGAGGTAATTGCTCGTTAATTTTGGTTAGCTTTGGGCAGTGTTCCTGTAAGTCTGTTCAAACGGACTGACAAGAACGTTTAGGCGTTGTTAAAAATCCTCATTTTTCAGAAGTCTGGGGATATGATAACGATTGATAATAACATAACATATGATAACGACATTTGAGCACCCCTTCCCCAACTATATTTTCCCTTAATATGGCAACAGACATTTCTTTTCGTATAACTTCTAGAGGAACAGTTGTCTATATGTCACACTTCAATCTCTTTTTCTAAAATTCTGTTTGTCTTAGATGGATATACCGCATTTTGACTTGAAACCAACAGCTGTGCAGAAGACAGTTGATCCACTCGTCGATGTAGGCCATTTGATAATTGTTGATCGAGACAATATTGAGGGCGATGTCAGGTCGGTTTTTCTTTTCGCCACCTTAGGATGGTAAATAATTACTTTACCTGTAAAACCGGAAATAGTTTAACTAGAAATGCTATTGCTTTATCAGCTTTGCAGGGAAAACCTCTTGTCACGAGCGCGAAAAAATGCTCAATATCTTTTCAACAAAATTTGGGAGTTGAATCGGAAACGCGTGGAAGAAGCGGTCATGGCTGAGCTTCCTAAGTCATCTTTCATATTACCTAGAGAGAAGAAGGTGCGCTCTTTTTATTCTTTCCTTTGCGAATCTAAAGTACAAATCTTTAGCTTCCCGAGAAAAAGGAACCAACAAAATGGGAGAAGTACGCTGCTGCTAAGGGAATTACTAAGAGAAAGAAATGCAAGAAAGTAAGGTATCATATATGTCAAGTAAAGTAAGTGGATAATAAATATAACGGAAGATAGTAATTCGAGAGAACAACTAGCCTTCTTTCTTGTGCTTTTCTTAGGAAGCGGTTATACCAAAATTCTTTTATGTATATTTTTCCTACTTCTTTTGTCTTCACCACTTATGACCATTTCAAATGGTTGGTTGAGGTATTTGATGATACGACTAAGGAATGGAAACCGACATACGGCTACAAAAGAGGCAATGATAACACCAAAGATTGGCTAATTGAAATCCCGGAAGGGGCTGGTAAGCTGTAGAATATTCATTAATCGTTCTTAAACATTCGACGCGGCTTTCAATTTAATCAAATCGAATCATTCAAAACTTTTTATCGAATATGTAGTGTCGTTTTTACGTGCTCTCTTTATTGTCACAAGTTTTCTCACTATCAATATCATTTCTGCATGTTTAGATCCTAACAAAGATTACTTCGGTGAACGAGCAGAAAAGAAAAAGGAACGTATTGCTAAAAATGAGACACAGCGTTTGAAAAACTTGGCTCGCCAGATGGGGTCTACCTTGAGGAAAGGACCTTCAATGGATGCGAATATTGGTGTTGGTGTCGCTCCAGAGGAGAAGTCCAAGGAGCATGTAGGAGCACTTTCCTTTGAATTTATCTTGGTGGCATTCAGCCGTTGTCGTCAGTTCAAGGAGCTACTCAGTTGCTTTAAAAATGTCCTTTTTTCTGTCGTTCAGCTCCGATTTGCTGTTGACCGAGCAAGGGCAGCAACCGCCTCTGCAGGAAAATACCAACGTTTGGCAAAAGGAGAAAAGGAAAACGTTAAAACGGGAAAGAAGCGCAAGGTGGTGCTGGTTTTTTGTTCTGATTTTTGTATAATTGACATTGCAATTTGTTAGAATCTAGTTCTTTAACTTCAGTTCTTGCCCAACGAGGCTGGTGGTGAGAAGCAACATGCTTTGAAAATCTGGGAGAAGTTGAAGAGCAAAAAGGCTAAAGTTATAGAAGAGAAGGCTGCTGCGATAGCTGGACCTGCCAAGCAGTGAGTTTTCTTTTGCAAGTGTTTCTTTCGACTTTTGGAAACTGCATCTTATGTTTTCTTTCGTTCTATATTATTCACATATATAACTGCGAGAAATTGCTTGTTTGTGCGCACACCTACCAAGAAAATGCGAGCCAGGGGAAGAAAGAAAAAAGGCATAAGACACATACATACACACAATATATATATATATATCTCATACACACGTACGCACACACAAAAACACACACACACACACACACACACACACACACACACACACACACACACACACACACACACACACACACACACACACACACACACACACACACACACACACACACACACACACACACACACACACACACACACACACACACACACACACACACACACATATATATATATATATACACACACACACGGAATAAACGCGTTATTATATACGAAGATTACATACAACCTTGTACAATTTAAAATTCAGTAAGGAATCCACGGGTTAGCCGTCTACACCTGTTTTATCCTTCAGAGAAAACAAACAGAAGAAAGGAAACAAACCAATGAGACAGAAGAGTCAAATACATCGTCAGCAGTGGTTCAAGAACAAGAAATCAGAAAATAAGAAAAAACGAGGAAATGTTAAGAAAAATAAGTAGGCCAACCGAAAACCACTTCCTACTAGTACCATTGTTCGTTGTTTTGTGTTTTAGTGGTGTTATTGCCAAATTGTTAACCTTGTGGCTTTGTTTACATCCGTTTTGAGAGACCAGTTGATTTCATGGTTTATTGTTATGTTTGTGGTGCCCATTTTGTCTTGCTTATGTTATGCCTGTTCTTTTTTTTTCGGATATATAATAGTTCAAAGTTAGAAATGAATATTTTCGATACAAATTATAGTGCAGTGAGGTCCCTTGAGAATGCCTAACAAAAAAAAAAAGCCCCAATAATTTCTAGTTTTTAGTTTTATAATCTTATTTCGATGTAGGGGCCGCGTATACAAGTCTGGTTGCTATCTGCTCGTGGTGGTCCTCCTTTAACTAAACGCATTCAAGCGTTCGAGTGCACGCATTGGGAACGTACGAGCTATTTAAAATGCACTGTTATGTGGCGAAAGCGTTACATACATTACAAAAAGATGCTGTCGTCCAGCACCACGCCTGAGTCCATACCCTGAAAAGTCGAATGCCTGAGGGAAACATGCAATCTTTGGTGACAAACATCCGTCTAGTTATACTGAACCACCGGTCCCTGTCAAGTGAGCTCCAACGAACCGCTCTATCCAAACTTGTGCGATATCTCTGTGTGCCGTTTGCTGCCTTGCAGGAGACACGCATGAGTGATCGCCCTCTCATCAGTATCGAAATTATACCACCTACTGCGGCGATGCTGATGAAAGAAAAGTAGGAGGCTGCGCAATAACTGTTAGAAACGATTATAACAACTTGCTGGAGGAGCTTGGATCAACGCCTTCAAGATGCACCTTTGTACGAATGCGGGATCGCAGAGGATTCAAACTCTGGATCGAAAGTGCTCACGCACCTATGGAGCCCGTAGAGGACCACAACAAGGATGCGTTTTATGATGAACTCAATACGTTGATATCCAAGAAACCAAGCCAGCAGGCGGTAATCGTCGGAATTGATGCGAATGCAAGCATCGGACCTGAACAACATTCCGATATGCTTGGAAAATGGTTCTATCCCATGGATCAGACCTCGGACAACGGAACTCGTTTGATAGTTTGAGCTTTGCGAGCAGACGAATCTCATCGTTGCATCCACGTTTAAGAAGGATCACCGACGCTATCAGCTTACGTGGCAAGGAACAACCCCATCAACGCCAGAAGAACAACGAAAGCGGAAGATGCCGACTCTTAAGCTTCAGCTCGATTACGTTCTGACGAAGAACATTCCTCAGTCAGATATCTGTCTGGGACGTCGCATTCGATTCCGACCCCCGCCCAGTTCATCTCAGCTTTACGGTACGATTCCAGAACAGGTATCGGGGAGCTCAACATCAGCCGAAGCTCGTCTTGGCAGGTCTGAAAAACGAAGAAGGCACAATTAAGTTCCTCTAACGAGTGTCGATCAATATTGGATTACGGACCAGGAGAAGGCTGACTCTTTCACTAATTGCATTCAGGACGCAGCAAAGAAAATGCTCCCGATTTTAGCACCGAGGGTGAAGTTCGCTTTGCATCTGCGAAGACAATATCCACGTACAATTCTGTATTCTGTGTTGCCCGCACTACTGGTGCATTAGTGGTGTCAGCTAGGAGAAGCGTATGAGAAGGAGGTTGTGTCGCCAGCTGAAACGTGATCGTGAGAGCGAATGGATGTCAAGAGTGAAGGGGTTTGAGAAGGTGGGGGAGGACAAGAACCCAAGAAAATCCTATACTTTGCTAAGGCAGTATAGCGGCAAGATGAAGAGGTGTTCGCCTGTCCTGAACACAGCCAACAGAGTCGCTGTCAGGGAGGCAACCTTTCCCATCTGGAGGGAGGATTTTCACACTTTGTTGAACCGACAAGCGCCGTCAGTTTCTGCACGCCCAAAGGCAGACATACAACACGGACAGAAAATAGCCACCGTCGGAGTCGAGGGCTCTAGTCTATATTCAAAAAATGAAGAATGGAACATCCAGCGGAGACGATGGAATTAGCGCAGAAATGCTGAAATCTCTTTCTCCTTCTGGGCTTTGTGAAGTGACGAAGATCATCTGTTCAATATTGATTGACGAAAGGATATCGGACTCGTGGAGACACGGTATTATAATTTCTTTCACAGGAAGCTATTCCTCACAAAACCTAGGAATTACATAGGAATATCATTGCTATTTGTCCTGGATCGACATCACGAAGAAACCACCCGTGACGAGCAAGCCGGTTTTCGCCCTGATCTCGATTGATCAAGTGTTTATTGTGAGGAGAGTGACTGAAGGGTGGCAGCGGTATTTGAAGCCTCCACAGTTAACCTTCTTTGACTACCTGAAGCCGTTTTCGACTCTCCTCACAGCGGCCGCCTTATCAATGCGCTTCGCGCCGATGGAATTCCAGGGAAATTCGTACATCTCATAAACGACGTGCATAGGAGAACAACTGCTGCGCTACGAACACCAGCTGGATGTACTACACCGTTCGAAGTGGAAACTGGAGTGAGACAAGGAACCGTGGCGGCCTTCTTTCTGTTCAACTTTGCCGTAGATGACATAATGAGCAATCGAACAGTGTCCTACCGGTGTCATTTTAGCACCTGCTGCACGTCTCTTGGTGGATCTCGAGTACGCCGACGATGTAATATTCGCTTCTAGCAGCGCGAAGTTACAACATGTTGTTAACCTTGTATCGAAATTCGCTGCAGCCTACGGACTGGACCCCTGATAAATGCAAGCAGATGTGGGTCTGCTCGAGACCCTCAACGGGAATCAGGGTGTACGGATACCCTACAGAACTCGTGGATGAGTTCGGTTATTTGGGATTTATGCTGAAAAACGATGGCAGCTACGAGAGAGATATTCAGCAAAGATGCGCTGAAGCTAACTCGGCATTCAACTCATTGACCAAGTGCTTGTGGTCGACCCCCATCGCCAACGAAGTCAAGCTGCGACTCAACCTATCCGCAATTCGCCCTATCATAATGCATGGATCGCAGACTTGGGCGGCGCCGTCGGCGGTGATGAAGAAGTTTGGCTACATGGAAGCTGTTTAGAAGACTGATAGGCTACTTTTGGTCGATGGTATGCCGTAACGAAGAAATTTACTCGGAAGTGGACATGGTGTACCGGCGGATGACACGTGGAAAACGTCAACATCTTGCCCGGCCTTTTGAAGTAGTCATGGAAAACCGTCTTCGCTTCTTTGGTCACGTCATGAGGTGGTAGTCTAAACGACTTGTCCATGTATTCCTGAGGATGTTTCCAGATCCTAATTGGAAAAGGCCTCCTGATCGTAAAAGGAAGTCCTGGACGGAGGTGGTGAAGGAAGGTCTGAGGATACTTGGCGTTGACAGGCAGTTCAGTCGAGACGTGAAATTCCGCCGCTTGTGGAATAACGACGGATGGGTGGATTCTATGCGAACTCTAGCTGAAGATCGAGGAGGTTGGGCAAAGCTATGTCCAAGGTCGGCACACTTTGGCGAGGTTGCGGGTAATCGAGTCAGGCGATGAAATCAGCGCGCCGATTAAGTTAATTAAGTCAAGTATTTACTTTAGAAAGTTTTGTTTTGTTTTTTTTTTTGTTTTTTTTTCTCGCAAGAACATAGTATTCGCGTAGCTAATACACAAATCTAATACAATAAAGGTAATTCATCGTATTTTTTTGATTCTACAAAGTACAAATAATCTTCTAATAGTTCTGGCAAAAGTCTTTCTTCTGTGTTTCCGACAACGCCGCTTAGAAATGAAATGGATCCGGCTGCGGCTCCGGGTCATTCTTACCCGACTATATCGGAGTTCCAACGGGAGACACAGGAACACCCTGGCGAAGATGCGGAGAGCCGCGTTAAGCCGTAACACCCAACCGCCGAATAAGTTAATTTCGATGTAAATTTGATGAAAAGTGTTTATAGAAAAGGCAGCCTTGTAATTCGTGGTGTTGTACAGCGGCTACTTTGTAGTCTCAGCCTTTTGGTATTTCCGCAAAAGATTTTCTGAAGTGGTTTGTTTCCAGCATATCATATTGTGTGTTGTAATAAAATGAAATAAACTCTCCACTGCAAAATTACCCAGGATAATAGCGGAAGTATTTTTAGATCCTCTGTTTACCTATTTCTCAGGTTTTTTCTTACATAATCGTTTCCATACCTCTCCAAGTGTTTATCTGCCGAGACAGATTCCTTCTTTTCTTCTGTAAAGAATTGTAATTTGTTTTGGGTGTTTTGTGTGTTGTCGAATGCGATTTCCACATTTTCATACGTATACGCTTCTTTTCCATTTCAAACGCAGTTACACGGCGGTGTTTTTAATGCCATTTTTGGGGATTAAATGATTTTTCTCCTTGAAGTCTCCTTGTGCATCGAATTTTGACAGATCGTTGACATAAATTAGTGTTTAATTTTTTTGACCGCCGAACAACACTAACATCTCGGTTCTCTGTTTCGTTCTGCTTTTTTGTTATGCTACATCCCTCGCTGTAATAAGAAATATTTATTTACACATTTTACATTGCTATACTAATCTTTTCAAAATTTCTACATAATTACCTATCTTTGTGACCATGTGGTAAAGCAATATATGAGAATATTCCATCCAAGAATTCCAATATTCCATATGATTCCAACTTTTTTACATTTTAAATTCAAAAAGGGTTCTACCCGTTGTTTTAAATAATTGAAGAAATGATGTGACGATGTGACAGTTACTCATAGAAATGGCGAAGGAGTTAAAATGCCTATACATTAGGTCCTACACAAATCTAATACAATAAAGGTAATTCATCGTACTTTTTTGATTCTACAAAGCTTCAGAGCGCGGACAGCACTCGGAATCGTAGAAATGTGGCTCGAATTCCTTGCTAAAATATCTCTTTCTTTATTATCCAAGGTACTACTGATTAGCGGCAAAACATTACCCTATAGTCTTCGTGGTTGTACACAAAATATGCCGATTGCAAAGCGGAATGCATTGCGACCAACATGTTTGTTGCGTCCGCTGCACGTACAGCTGCTTTACCGTAACCTGCATACTTTAACGAAATCACGACTAGCAGTGGAATTTCCAGCAAAAATAACGTACATACGAAATGGAACTGGAATTTACAGCCACATTAATATGATTGTTGATGCGATTACTGTGACTGAACAACGTGTTACACCTACCAGTACGGGTTTATATAAGGAGCTGTTCAGCTTTCTGCCCAGAAGAACGCCTAAACCTATGAGACAAATAGTGGCGAATGCCAGTGAAATATCATAAGCGGAAATTACAGCCGTGTCGGCTGGACTCCAAACACATGAGGCTGTAGCGGTGGTGGCATCTGAAGTGATTTTAACTTTTATTTAGTTGAAAGAGAACACGTCTCTAGATGCTCCCATCACCACACTCACGGCACGTTAATTATACATACATACGTTTGGACAAGTCGATCTGAAGAATAAGAATAATGCAGTTGCATAGCCGGCTACACAACTGGTGGAAGTGAGGCAGTGGAGTCAGCGGATAGCGATCGAAGTGGAATAATCGCTATCCTCACTCGAACTGGTGAAATGAGAGGAGATAGCGAGGCTCCCACCTCGATCTAGCTCCAATGTCCCGCTTCGAACGCAACTGCTTACACTCACTTTGCACCAAACTTAAAGTTAGTGTAAGCACGAAGTTTGGTGCAAAGTGAGCAATAGTGTAAGCACGAAGTTTGGTGCAACTTGTCGACTCTTGGGTATGGCGTCTTTAGCCATTCTCCTGCTTCATTATAAGTCATATTCTTGAATAGGATAGAAATTACCTATGACAATTAGGGCGCCCACAATAATTGCGCAGAAGATGCCACCGACAACGAATGGCAGTATTCGGCAGAGTAGTGACGACGAGTGGAAGTATACCGGCGAGAAAGCAGCGAGCGACCAGTCAATTACTTCACATAATAAGAGCAGCACCTGTAATACATATAATTATAAGTAGTATTTTTTTTTGCACACACAAAGGTGCCGGTATTTGTGTTGCACCAAAGAACCGCGTTGCAGATGTCGATTGGCGGCAGCGCGGCATAAAGCTGTTTCTGCGCGCCGGTTATATTGGAACCACAGGGGAACGGTCAAAAGGTACACGTATGATGTGTCGCCAGGAGGCTAATGAGCGTCGTTAATTGCACCGCGCATCTCCTGATACCGTCATAATCGCTACAGTAGCCTGATTGCTCCTCTTCTGCTACGTCTTCAAGACGTCCCGCCCACATCACTCTCCCCTCCCATTTCGCCGCGTCTACCGCTCTTTCGACGATTTTTTTCGCCGCGCCTACAGCTCTTGTGATGCGCTTTTAAAACCGAACGGAAAGGAAGGTACCTGGTATTAGATGTTGTTCGAAGGTCTACATAAAGTGTGCTTCTAAGCTAATATAAAAGAAGGAAAGAATGAAATACGTTTGTATAAGTGATATGCCATTTAGAAACGCGAGTGAAAATGAAATTATCCTGTTTCGATTGTTAGGTGGAAAACACATCCATTTCTGGGAATGCAAGAGATGTTTCAAAAAATGTCCCACTGATCGGTGTTATGCTATCTTCTTTACTTTTTTCGCTTTCTAAGGATTTCTTCTTGCTTATCTAGCTGGACAAAACTGGCATCCAACGATTAACGAGGCGCGAATAATGCCTCGCAGACATACACTGTACCTAAAAGTATACCTCGAAGATATAAAGGTCTCGGTTCGCCACTAATACACCTAATCTGTCATATTGATTTTATGCAAAGAATAGATAGAAATGAAGTGATAAAACGCTGTTGAAAGAAGTTTATAGAACTATATAAAGTTTTATTCTATAAAACGTACAAGGAAGCACTGAAATATTTAAGTTACGCTCCATATAAACATTATATCTAAGTAGAATTTTGAAAAGGTAAAATGTAGAAAAGAGTTTAAAGAATGTGTACAAAGTAATAAGCGCATAAAGTTGCTGTTATTATAGCTGCCGCAGTTGAAAGTTGAACACGAATTCGTTAAATGACATCGTGACAAACACATACTTATGCACTGCTAGTTTATATCGAAGACATAGGGCATGAAATGTGTTAAATTATGAGATGTGTGGAAGTATATGCATGTTATTCTTTTCCCTGGAGCATCTTTTTGAGATACTTTTTACTTATGTAAAGTTACATTGGATAGAAAGATCTACTTCTCTTTTATTCCCAATAATATGCGCTTAGTTTACTATACCCGTACATCAGAATTCGCTTCGGCAATTCGTTTTTCACTCCACCTCTCTTCAAAATTCGCACTATCCACCGCTTCGTCGCGGCGCGAGCGTCGCGCGCGGCTTTGATTAGAGAACAATAGGGCAGCGGGGTGTAGGTGGTCGTGGAGAATGTCTAGCTGGTGGAGCGGCAACCGTAATTACGCGAAGGAGCGCGGTGCTGAAGGGAGGACAGGCGCGGTCAGCCGGTTTTCACAGGTACCTCTTGTCCCGCACCCTGGAACCACACAGAACTGCAAAGAATTCGACACGGTTACCTGGTGCAAACAAAACTTTGGTGTTGATATGATAGGAGTTCTTGATATTTTACTCTTCGTCTCATTGATCAGCGTAATACATATCTACGAAGGTCAAGGTTGTATATAATCCAGTTAAAATGAGCCGCAGTCAATCGCAACCTTCCATGCGCCTACACAACCGCACCACACCTGAAGTCGTCCTGACCAGGTTATATATGTAAACACTGATATTGCGCAGGGCGACTGACATGCGCCTCGATCCGGACAGGGCAGAGGATAACAAAGATTGCGCGTCAGGAGAAGGTGTATGTATTCCTGAGGGTTCTCTTACTACAACTCGCAACTCACTGCAGCTGAGGTTTCCTAGGATTTCCAACAAAGAAGAAGCTCAAATAGAAGTTTTTTCTTCATGTTTGCTACATATGTGCTCGGATTTAAAAACGCTTGCAGTAATTAATAGTGCTTTAGGCAAGTTCTCTGCTACGCAGATTCGTGATTGGAGAGTGCTATGCTACAGACATTGTTAAATAAGCTCAAAACTTGTGCATTTACGTACTGTGCTAAGAAACAAAAGGAATGAGAGCACCGGATAGCACAAATTTCTCAACTCTAGGGATTCATTTTTCAAGAAATTATCCTTTGATTAACGGACAACTCCTATTTCTCAATAACAGATCCTCCAATGCAGTTGGGTGAAGTGTAGGAGGGGAGGGCACTCAATAGCACTGTTATTTATGATTTTTGGAAGTAAATAATTAAATCAGTTGGAGCCTTGAAAAATAAGCTTTATCTGAGAGGATCTATGACATGTAAGCTAAAATTACTGGGAGAAAAAAGGAAGATAGGTTCTCCAGAAGTAAGAGCGCGGTTGAATGTCCCTTTCCCAAATGCATTTTCCTCAATGACTTACCTGCATTAACGGTATAGACGTGGAGATCACCAAAACTGCACCGCATTGACTTTCATTACTTCTATCCAATGCACCTGCTACTATTAAACACACGGCAATAATCTCATCGACCACGAATTTCACTAAAAATCACCAGTTATTCTTTTTTACCTACAATGTGGTCAAAGATAGTGATTGCTATCTTTGACCACGAATCTGCGTAGCAGAGAACTCGCCTAAAGGCATCACCTCACGAATCTGGGGTATGCCTATGCGGAGTCGTAGATTATGGAGAGAAGGGTCATTTCGTCCATTTCCTCATAATTGCCGTGAAAACGACCCAGAAGATGCGACTTCGAGCGTTCCGGCACGATATCTTCTACAACGAATTCGATTGGAGCTCGATAGTCTTATGCATGCGCAGCATCCGCCGTTTTTTACGGCAATTAGGAAGAAATGGACGGGACCACCCTCCTCTCTATAATCCGAACTCTCCACCTGAAATCCGCACCATCCCAAATTCGTGGGGTGATGCGTTTAACTCTGATCTTGTGCTGGAAACCATCTGGGAAGTGTGAAGCACGTCGCTGTATACGTAATAGTTTTCGCGATGTTGCATCATATATTACAATTTCTTCAACGATAATACCGCGTAAAGGTAGAGTTGGATAACATTCATCATCTTTTTTAAGCTCTTCTAAGATAAAATTTGCTGGGGTGCGTATCGTTAGGCACCCGCAGCCGATTATCTGCAGCCGGATAAGTGCCTGCAGAAGAAGCTGCGTAGGCCAGAGCAGGCATATCTTGGGCTACCTGTGATCACTAAGCCACGCCCATCCATCACCACATCACTGAGGTCATGAGCAATGTTTGTTTTGCAATTACGTGATAGAGTTGCCTTCTACGAAGGTTCAAAGAACAAAAAGGCAACAACGTAGCAACGTAGAAAGTGGAAGAGAACGTAGAAAATGAAAATGCTAAAAATGAAGCAAAAACGTAGAAAATTTGCAAAGTTGTATTTTTTTCAAAATTTGTATTTGTAAAGCAAATGTTGCAACAAATGCAAACATAGCTAGCTGAAAATTGAAAACGTTCCAAAATAAAAGTTAAAAAGTAAAAGTTAAAATGTGTAGAACCGAGAACCTGGTTTTTGAAAGATGTAGATGTGCGATTGAAAAAAACTGCATAGAAGATATGGATGTAGATTAGTATTTATACAGACTATTAAAGCCTTGTAAGATACTGCAGTAGTCTGTGAAATTTCGATTTTTTTGCTTTACGCAAATAAAACGTACAATTATTTCCTGTTTCTGGTATCTCGTGTGCAGTCGTTCGATATATCTTTATACGTAAACTATCGATACCCCATACGGAGGCGCTAGCAGAGATAGCATACTCCTGCGAGGCATGTTTTGCACCTCATTAGACTATGAGAGTCGCTGATGAAGGATGTGATGGGCGGGGCATGAGGCAAACGCAGCGCAGTGCTCTGCTGACATTGCGCAGCGCAATTAACGATCGCCGTTGCTAATCGTTTTCCCTAATGATCGGCTGTCGCGGCGGCTGCAAGTACCTAACGACCGCCCCCCAATTTGCTGGTGCAGGTGCTTGACATTCATTGGGCTTTATAGCGACTGATAATTTGGGCATCAACTTTTGACAGCGTATTTTTACTGCTGCCGTACGTACAGGAGAGGGTCGTTTTAGAGTAGGTACCTCGAGAAAATGAAGTAAATGAGTCATAGTGTGGTTGTTGTGGTTGGTAGGCCTTTTTGAGGATATTCGCTTGTTTGGGAACTATGCTTTTTGTGCGAAACGTCCTCAGCATCATACTTGGACTAGGGCCGAAGTAGAGTGACATAGATCATAGCATGAAATATGATCATTTTACTTTCATGGTGGATGGTGGTTTGTTTCGATTCTTGTCGCTTGCTTTTATTTTCTTTATTTGTTCTGGGGGAACTACTCAGGATTTCTAAGCTAGGAGACACTTTCGGCAGTTCTTACGGATGGCGTGGACAGAACCGAAAAATCGGGAGAAGTGTCAGCATTAAAGGCATCACCCCACGAATCTGAGGTGGTGCAGATTTCAGGTGGAGTATTCGTATACGGGATGGGAGACTACGGAAAGAGAGGTGATTCCGTCCATTTCTTGCCAATTACCGTAAAAAACGGCCCGGAAGATGCGGCGCGGCACAAGACAGGCGGTCTCCAATCGAACCTCTTGTACAAAATGGTGCGCCAAAACGAATGAAGCCGTATCTTCTGGGCCGTTTTTTACGGCAATTAGGAAGAAATGGACGGAATCACCCTCCTCTCCGTAGTCTCCCATCCTGTATGCGAATACTCCACCTGAAATCCGCACCACCTCAGATTCGTGGGGTGATGCCTTTAAGCGGATTTTCGAGGAGGAATTTTCTTTAGTCACCTATTTTAGTTAAAATGATGGCTTGCTGGCTGTTCCACTAGTAGCCGAACTAAAATTGTGAGGAAGGTTAAGGGGTTAATGGAGGAATTGCGAATACGATTGGTTATAAGGCAAAATATTGAGTTCTGAGGGATTTCGCACATTTCAATTTATAATCCAGCCGCATTTTAGTATTTGGACCCAAATTCAGTTATTAAATTTCTAATATTATTGATTCTAACGGAATTTCAATGAAATCTGGACAGTTGGATGAGGAAGTACCTGAAAATGTGCTGTACTTTTCTCTTAATCGAAACTGTACAATTACAGTAATCAGTAATATTGTGGACAGTATGAACAACAATGACCCGAAAATTATGTAGAAATAGAATACGATCATAAATATTCGTGAATGCAAATGATCTGCTTTGCCACAGTAGCCGTTCAGCCAAGGATTGATGTCGTTTCGATCGGTCGCAGGTCACAGTTGATGGCCAGGTCAGTCGGGCCGGATCAGAAGAGCATAAATTATTTGCTCACACACTTGGTGTGGGCAGAAAGACGCGCGCTCGCTGAAATTTTACGGTGGTCCCGATAAGCGGTGACAGAAGTACACAAGCGGGCTGATAACAACAGATCAAACATCCAAGTGGAACGGGTCGATATTGATCGCTCCGTGTGCAGCGAAGGAAGGAATGATGCGGTATAGTCATCGTCGTTGCGATTATGGCTGCTCTAGACGGCAACACAGTTTTTGTGTGTTATGTCATCATCGTAAGGGGGTGCATTATTACGAGTGAGTAATGCTCGCCGCAGTCGTAGTGACTCCCGCGCTACTAGCGAACAGCACCGAAGTTCCAACTGGTCCTCTTTTGCATGAAATTTTTCAGGAAAAATTGCTCAAATGCGAAACGAAAACTAACACTACTTTCTCCCAAAAAAATTTCACCTGAATAACGATCTTTCGCCTAAAATAGTCATCTTTTATTTCTGTAGGGTTACGGCTCAACTCATACTTATATACAGTCAGTCTAAAACACGTCGCGTTACGTCCCCAATAGAGGCGGGGGCCGACTCGCCTCCAAACTCCTCCAAGCTCGACAACCTCCTCGTAGTTCTTTCTTGTTTTTTTCTAAATGTTTTTCTCTTTTTTCTATAACATAATAATTTTTCTATATATTTTCCATAATATTGCACGAACAGGCTTGAATAGTCTTATCCACGTTCTCTACCGTTAGTTTTGTTGTGCTTCTAATGCACCTTCACAAAACACTAACGATGGTCGTAATTTAGTTTGACTTATAACAACTTTCTAAGAAAGGAATCACATTTTTATTGTACAAATATCACATATTTACAGGTTCTCGTAATAAATTAATGAATTGCGGGGAGAAAAAACAAGGGAAGTCAGAACCACTGTGTAGGAAGGCGAAATGAAAGGAAGGGAAATAAAACTGAGGTAAAGACAAGAAAAATTCCTTCCAGCATACATTAACATGATGCGTCAAGCAAAAGAACACATTAAAGCCAGGGTATCATGAAGCTGACGTAGTTGGGAAACCTGCGAGAAAAGTTCGGGATGTTGACTACGAATATGAGCAAAGCACCGCTGTTTTCTCTAATCGTCCTGAAAAAGGCGTGATAACGGCATTCACTCCTGCGACGTACGTTAGAACGCGAACTCTTTCGTACGTTCTGGTCTCCTCTCCAACCGTTTCGTTGGTCTTCCTTGTATAGGCTAGTGAGACGGCCTCACTTATTTTCGACTGCCAACTCGTAGACGCGGCTCGCGCCAGGGGTGAAGTGTTTTCGCGTGCCTGGTAGGAGCAAAATGCACTTTCCTATGCCGTTTCTCAGGACGATTAGAGGGAATCGAACGAGGCAACGCTAGTGCTCGTGATCTACACCTCGAACTCTATACCAGACTTATCAATTACTTCAGTCTCCTGATACACTGTCTTTAAGCAAGCTCTTCTTCGAAAACAAAGTTTGAACTCTGAGGTTATGAAATTCTTCTGTATATTCCAGGAATGTAATATTTAAGTCAAGAGCGATGGAGAAGAAAGAAATCATGCAATGTTTTCGTAAGGCAGGAAAGAGAATATCCATGTTTAGATACACAAAAAAAAAGCGACAGCAATATGATCTGACTATGTCGACTAAAAATTATCCAGTATTTTTCTTTGTAGAAAAAAGACATCAGTTTACAAATGCGGGACTCAGCTATTGTGATAAGTAAGAACAATCTATATAATGTGTATCTATCTCTATATAAAAAGGTAACAGACTTATACCAATCAAGCTTACAAAGCAAATTTGATGAAGGAAAGGAGGAAACAAAAGAAAACACTTAATCAAGTCCGTAATAGTCCTCTCCTGACTTGCGGTAGAGATCTGACTACCATTGATAGGCATGTACCAAAGGTTATGCGTTAAATTACAAAGCACTTAACACTACCTGATCTTACGGCAACGTTTCTAGAAAACGATAGGTTTTCTAGAAAAAGTGCCTTTTTACAAATTAAGTTGATCACTGCTACTCAGCTGACATCCTACATATCGCATCTATTTCATCTTCTTTCTTTACCATATCCTTAATGTATTGATTGACATATAGAAAAGATGGCGGAGCCGGTTGAGCGGCTAGATAGAGTAGATGTACTGATATTGGTAGAGTGACGTCATCTCCTAGACGTGCCACTACGACACTCTGGAAAAGAAATCGTATTTAGCGGAAAACTAAAAAGAAATCTTATTCCTAAAAAAAACATATCTATATGAAGGGATATGGAGATGGATGACTTAGAGAGCGACAAGTGCTAGAGCTTAGCATTGGGTGACGGACTAAGAAAACTGTGTGATCCGAGCTGAATCAGATGTTCTTCAGTCATTTCCGAGGCCGGGATATAGTTACTGCACATATGTGTGGATTCTGCTAGGTGGTTCACAGCATATTTAATGTATTTTACTCAATCAGTAGCAGCACTTCATATAGCACATCAATCAAATTTAAAGCAGTTAAACAAAACTACGAAATCATAGTGCATCGGGAAGCGCTCACCTGATCCAACCTCAGGACTATGCTCTGTTTGGTGCTGTCAAAGAGGCACGCACCGGAACTATCCGAGATTATCGCTCTGAAATGAAGAAATCAACTTTAGAATTATCTAATTTCCTAGGAGTTCCGTATGGCCATTTCTTTCCAACACTACTGCATTCCGAATTCACCAAGAAACTTTTATAGTGTTCCCTCCTTTTAATAAAGTTACAAAGAGAAATAATTCTGGAACGAATACAGGATAGGAACTTGATAACTGAATCTCCCACCTGTAATGAACGACCCTCTCACTCTTCAGATTGATCGAATATGGTGTGGCTTGACTTAAGCAGTTCCTTTTCATTGTGAGAACCCTAAATGAGAAGCGCCCTTCTCACAGTTTCTTTGTGAATATATACGAGTAGCGAACAAAGAAGATAAAAAAAGAAAACATACCCATGCGACATGTTCATTACTATATCCACACCATTATTGAATCCAGTCCACCTCCAGCATTTCTAAACAGTACATTATTATGTCATTAAAAAAGCTATACCTATTTCATAACGTACCGGCATGGTATCGATTAACCGTCCGAGCCGTAGTGAATTTACATGAAAATCGTCCATAGACAACTCACTCACTCTCAAAAAGCAAATTTGAGGGTGTTTCTTTCCGCTGATGAAAAACAAGGAGAAACAATTAAAGGAACCAGGAGAAATATCCATGAGATCAACAGAGGTCACACAACTTTAGCTAACAAACCCGTACTGAAAGAGATGAGAAAAAGCAAAATGTTTGAAAACAAAGATTACGAGTATGGGTGCAATTTCCAAGTTTGAAAGCCTTACGCTGTTGGATTCTCTTCGTTGTTCAGTGCTGTCTTCCACTGATCTACCATAACAGCTCTCAGCACCTCTGCAGGAATCAAGTTATCGTTTTCCACAGCGTTTAAACTTGCTTAAAAGGATTCAGACTAAGATTCAGGAAAATACAAAAATTAGAGCACATCACATGACCAAAGAGCATGTGAAACGAACCCAAAGTAGTCGTAATATGGTGTAGCCTCAATCCCGCAAATAACCCTGCATGTCTTACGAATAGTGAACCTTCCGAATAACAGGCGAAAGTTTCTTTCATCTGGCGAGCAAAGTCGCTGTCAGGTAATGCAGCGGCGTGTGGCTTCTCCTTGAGAAAGATCCACTGCAAATGAATTCGCTAATAAATTATGGAACGAGAAGAGATTATTCGTACATGAACTGCCTTTACCGTCTTTATCATTTGATAAACGTCCATTTCCCCTTCCATAATCAACAGTTCAGAAGAGGAAATCAAGCGAACAAATGTGTCCTCCCTAAACTTTGTATATTAGCAAATTTACGGATATCTTATCATTTCAGTGCAAAGAAACGCATAAAAAATTCTAGATGGAACTTACTTCAAATCCTTCAAATGTTCTTTTGACTTCATGAATCTCCAGAAATTCCACTTCAATAGATGATATGCTCTCTTTGTCACCTTAAGCAGTGCTTTGCTAAAGAGGATCTGAAGAAACAAGTAGAAAGGCTAACCTGCGGGAGACCATACATTTCCGCCAGATTCAGATATCGAAGAACATTGTTGGCAGAGAGATTGTCTGCCATCGCATCACCGCATCGCTCTAGGACGCTTTCCTACACGAGCAAAATTGTACGTCTTCATCAAAAAAGGCAGCTTGTAAATTTGTAAATAATTAATCATTTCAAGGACCAAGTGAAGTTCCTATAGCAGAGTCAAAACGACACTAAGCGCGGTGGAGCGTAACGGTTAGGATCGAAGACAGATCTACCATCGTTCTTCGCTGCAGTTAACGATGGTCCAACCTCGATTCCAACCTCCATCGCGCCGCCTCGAGCGGAATTGCTTACGTAACTGCACCGTGCTTCATGTCGTTTTGACCCGACTATACATATGTAGTCCCGAAATTCGTTACCCAACCCACGCATAAAGCGTCATTCCCGGTGACACATTTTCGACAAAGAATGTAGCCTTATTTTATGCTTACTCTAAATGCAAAGCTACAAGCGAGTGCTAAGGACACATTTACAGATAAAAATCTAAAGTTTTACACGAAAGTGCTTCCTAGAATTGAACGTGTAGGCCATTAAAATATCCAATACTAAAAGCACCAGCTCAAGAAAAGATTTAGGTAAGAAAAAAGGAAAAAAAGTGAAGAAACGGAAGAACTCACCAGTTGTAACACTGATGCTGCTGACAATACTCCTTCAGCATTATCCAAGTCAAGTTCGATCTGATTATGGTACAATGAACCCAGAACAGCATGGAGACCTAAAAAGTTAGGAGATATAGCATAGATGATATATAGAATTTTTCAACTCTTACAGCTCCTAGATGTAATCGAACACTATTTTTTTAAAGGAGGGTTCAGCAATAACAATAGAAGGAGTCATCAGGTTTTGGAACAAATAAGTTCTAGTTGTCGGCTGTGCTTGTAACGAGTCTCATCTCATCAACTTTTCATTACAAAAAGAAAAAATAGAAGGCAAGTGTTTATAAGATGTCTCATGCATTTCTAACAGTGTGGAAAACTAAAATTGAAAAAGCTGACCTTCTCGTGTTACGTTTTCATCGGGAAAATCCAAAAAGATAACGTCCTCTTTAGAATCCTTCCAGTTCCCCTGCATAAGAACCTAAAGGAAATATATCATATAGGCTACCATATTAACAAGAGAAAGAAAAAAAAACAATAACAAAAGTGATACCTCGAAATATTTACATTGCTGCAAATACAGCTTATGCAGATGCCAGACGTGACCAACAGCATGGACTGTCACATCAGATCCTTCGCCCTGAACTGGAGGAGTATCAAGCACGAATTAACTGTAAAATGAAAATTTCTTCATCTTTACTGTAAGAAAACAGACTGCAAACAAAACTCAGACGAAAAATGTCCGTAATAAAGTGAATATTTTTGCCACCAATACTACTATTCCAGGGATTATTAACTTTCTCCTAAACATTTTCTTCTGACATTCGGAAAAAAGTGGTGATGAGGGGTGACCAGAAGAATACGAAGATAATAAATGACAAATGTAATGGCTCCAACGTTTCTCGATCATTATCAAAATAAAGAAGAAATATGGCAATTGGTGAAAAAAGCCCAAACTACAAATCTCTTTCACCTGTAGAAATAATCGTTCATATACATATTTCGCAGTGTCAAGCTTTGTGATCTTCTTTGGAGGAGTTTCATCGAGATCGTCTTTTTTTCTTTTTCGTGAATTCGTGCCGTCGACCGATGAATCTGGTGACGAATCATCATAACCGGCGAGCCGGTCAAGGGAATTCCCCATTTCTAAAACAGTCATAGAGAATGCGTACGATTTAATATTAAAGAAGTTTATAAGACATTTGAACGAAGACGCTTGAAGTCAACAAATGTCCCGAAAGGAAGATTTCAAGTAGATGAGCAAAAATATTTTAAATGGAAACAGAGTTTGCAGGAATAATAACGCCAAATCGAAACAAAACAAACAGCTGAGCAATCCAGTCCTTCCATGGAGAACTGCGGATGAATAGGATAGTGGAAAATGGAAGCGCTGCTATATGCATTTGGCGTAAAAAAAAAACTACAAGAAATCCGAAGGCTACCAGAAGCACGATCGAAGAGCATTTTTGGCAAAGCGTAAACGCCGATCAGCTGTTGTCCGCATGCTGCGGAAAGCGACGTCGCGCGCGACATGTTTATTGCTTTGAGTTTCGATTCCGTCAGTCATTTGCGATCGTATGATGGCTCCTATTTGTTGTTTCTACGTAAGCAGCCCTTCTTCAAATACGGGTTGTTACTATACCTCAGGTTTGTTGAGACGCCGGTTTTTTTCAGACTTTCACATTTTTCACAGAAATAACTGTAAATGTTAGAATTATCAAACAATTGACACAGAAAGGAATACTTTTTTCGTTATTGAATATTTTCAATTCTACAGCGAAGCGGCAAAAGCACGACGTATCTCCCTACATCTTCTATATTTCCAGGATCACAGTTCTTAGGGGTATTAAAGCAAGGAAAACTTCACAAGTAACACTAGAACGGTGGAGTTAAAACGATTTGGAGCCCAGTGCCCTCGCGGGGCGGGCGGTG
Organism: Necator americanus; assembly: GCF_031761385.1. Lineage (NCBI taxonomy): Eukaryota > Metazoa > Nematoda > Chromadorea > Rhabditida > Ancylostomatidae > Necator > Necator americanus. Next base: position 18,860,457 of record NC_087374.1, read on the forward strand.
GGAAGCCTACACATCTCCGTTGTCCGACTGGAGCTAGTGAGCTTCCCACCTCGAGCGTAACCGCCTACGCAATTGCACCAAACTTCAGGTGTTGCGTGTTGTAGCGCTCGATCCTATCTTTTTTATGTAGAAATATAGATCACAAAACGGGAAGCAGATTAATTTTTATTCTTGGAAGAAGAGCACTCTTATAGAGATGTTGTGCAACTCTTTTTCCTTTTTTTCTCCAGAAAACTTGGAAAATTTGCGTTTCAGCCTTTTACTTTACTTAGCTTTATTTAGCTGGAGGAAATGATGTGTGTGTTGCTTCGTAATTATCTTTGACTCAGTCATTCATAGTTATGTAAGTGGTTATTCTATTATATCGAATTATCACCACTTAAGGTATAGTAGGGTGAAAACGACATGAGGAAGGGTACAACCTCATAAGCGGCTCGAAGCGGTGCGGTGGAGCGTAGTGGTTAGGATCGACGGCGGACCTCTGCTACCACCGTTCACAGTTGCAGTTCTCGATAATCTCATCTCGATTCCAATTCCGCTCCAATCTTACGCAATTGCACCGTGCCTCATGTCGTTGTTTCCCGAATATATACAAGAATTACACACGTCTAGCGAAGCAGTCGTGTGTATTAATGCGCCTTGAGGTTGTTCCTATCCCTCCTACACTAGTTTAATCGAGGACTGTTTCAGAATATAATTGGCATCATGTCCATAGCAAAATTCAATTGCGATTATACAAAATCATAGATCCACGCTGATTTTCCTAATAGCAGCCTAGAAACGGATTACCAAAGCTGACCAATACCACCACCGTATTTCTCACCTGCGAAAACCTCTACACAAGTACCCTTGGCAGAATACCTGATCAGCGCAGAATGCCATGAACTTTTATTGAGAAATGGGCCGTTGCAAAATCTTAGGCCCACCTGAGATATTCCCAAGACCATGGTTTTCTCATGCAAAACTGGGTATAAATAGGTCAATAACACAGCATAAAGAGTAGTTTTCATCGTCTGGTTCAATGACTAAGTCCACCAAGCTTTCTGCTTATGAACAAGCTCAGGTCGATGCCCTTCACGCAGCCGGTCTTTCAAACAAGAAAATGGTTCAACCAGAGCGATCTTACAACTGCATCAATCATTATCTGAAGAACATGGGAGCCTACAAAGAAAAATCACTATCGGTCGTCCAAGAAAGTTATCTAGAAGGGATGAAAGTCGCCTGAAAGAGCCGGGTGGCTTCCAACAACAGCGAGTCCACTGACAGTCTCGCCGTCGTTTTGATCTGCCTGTATCGAAGTTGACGGTGCCACCCAGCTTGAACCGTTGTTCTTACATCGTTTATCAAGTTATGCAACGTGCACCTCGTTTGCAGGATCAAGCGTGTAGTTGGGAAAAATCCCTCCTAAAAACGACCTCCCCCCCCCCCCCCTCGCAGACCCTCCTAAAAACGACCCGCTCATCTCGTTCCTATCAGTATAGCTGCCCACACAGCAATCAAAATTTGGGTATAATAAAAAATTTAAAAAACAAATAAACGCCTAATAAATAAATTAAAACAATACGATATAATAAATAAATAATAAAGTTTTTTTAAAAAGTAGTGCTACAAGTAAAACGGAATATATATTGTAATACAGCGATATTAATAGAATAAATAATAACTAGAAATTATATGCTCATGTTAATTATATGTTCAAGATGCCGCGTGACGTGTGCCAGCTGGAAGAAGATCAAGAAAAATAATCGAGGTAGAAAAGCATTCAACCTCTCGATGGACTGATCTAGACAAGGTTAGAATATTGTGTTTGATTTTCTGTAGAATTTCTGTAATAAGGTGTGTTCCAGGTAGCTCGTATGGAGATGTGGAACAGTACAGTGAGAAGACAACAGAGGAAGATGTTTATTGGAATTTATATACACAATAAATTTCATAAATATTTTTAATTTTTTATGTCGAGCAGCAAAGACCTCGAGCGAATAGACTGCTCGAGTAGCTCTTGATGTTCCTGGACTTCGCGGTCAAGCTTCCTTTGCTGTTTCGCAGCGTTTCGTTTCACAGCCCAGGTCTGAGCAGAAATAATGATAATAGCAGAAAACATTTTGCAACGAATTTCAAAAAGCTCACAAATAGACTGAAAAAAGTGTTTGCAAAAAAAACCCTTACTAGATCGTTATCGAAGCGAGGAATCCAAGTACTGCGAAAAAAATAGTAGTGGATCGATCAGAGGGTGGCGCTGTCGTCGTCGTCGTCGTCGTCTGAAGTTGAGATGTGAGCCATTCATCTCTCAACTTTTTCTTCTTCGCCAGCCACTCCGCTGAAGGTCTTGGCCCGGAGTTGAATTCTTTAAAACGAATGAAGCTCTCTTCAGGAGTAAGGGCGGAAATATCCTGGTACATCTGTAAATACTGCAATTAGTGTATAAATAGATCCAATAAATGATTATCATTAGGCGAGAAGATCAAAAAACGTGTCAAGATAATAAAGAAAGACTAACTAGGAGGCAGTCAGATTGTCGAAGATGCTACCGGTAGGTCGCGACCCATTGCACATTGGCTACTCACCAAAAATATCCTCCAGGTATATTTGCTCGGATTAGTGCGAGGTAGACGTTACTGCAAGAATTAGAAAATTAGTGAGTCAGTACATATGTAGAATATAATTTGAAAAGATAAGTGAGCTCTAAATGTGTATTCGGCAACACAGTTGTACTGTTTGACGTTGATAAAGAGAAAGAGGAACCACTTTTTTTGCAAAACGAAAAAACAGCTGAAAAAGAAGGAACACCTTTCAAAACAATTTTTACACTATTTCCAATTATTAGCAAACAATATTACTCATCGACAATGGAAATGAACGGATGAGAGTTCGATTCCCGCCGGAATCTAAATTTTTGCAAAACCGAAAAAAAATCGCTGAGGAGAACATTTCACCGGCAATTTTTTAAAATTGTGTTTAGAGCACTGTTTGCCACATACAAGTGTTATATAGAGGTTATTTTAGCGATTAAAGCCAGGTCTTAATTGGAAGTTACTGCTGGACAGGTCGGATTTTGTTACCTTGAAATAAACATGAATAACTCACTAACGAAGAGACATAAGAAGATAAAGCTGGCTGCGTTGTGTAGAGGAAGATTTGCGCTATAAAACGGTTAAAGAATCTTTTGTAGGGACCCTCTGGTTTTTTTTGAAACCTATTTGAGAAAAAGTTGAGAAATTTGGCATTTTTCTCAACTTTTTCTCAACTATCTTTTTTTAGAGAGGAAAACTACCTGTAAAAAAGCAAAAAAAATGTGATAGCAAAAATCTTCCTCTACAACATACTTCAAACCGAATTCGTTTTTATAAACTATGAGCAGAGTTATGAAAATTTGTTCGAAGTCACACAGATTTTGACGTGTCGCCGAAAATCTGAGACCTCGCTTTTTTTTCCCGTTGCGAGGACGCGGTAGCGCCGTTGAAACATTCGACTCTATATTTGGATAGAGCATCAAGGAAAACCCTTGACTGCAAATTTTGGCCTCTGTAGGTGTTCTGATTCTCTCAAAAGGTAGTTGAGAAAAACTCGAAAATTTGAGGCAAAAATTGGGATTTTTCTCAACTAGGTTTCAAAAAGACTAGGAAAACTAGAGCCACCAAACTTTGTAGAAATATAGAAGAAATCTCTCTCTACAGATCGCAGTCAGCTTTATTGCATAAAATTCACTTTGAACGTAGATATTCAGAAACTCGTGGAGCCTACTTTGTACTAATTTTAACTCTAATTGCGCCTGTAGATGTCTTTTTTTCGCTCAGTAGCAGCATCAGAATTGCTTTTTCGACTGAAAGTAAGGAGTTCCCTCTTTTTATCCTAACTTTTTATGCTACAATAGTTTTCCTCAACTGCAACCGCGAGTCTTCTTCAATCGTTTATTCGAATATAAAAAAAATTTATTTATTCTATATCATTTATTTTTATATTAAACAGAACTCAATTACTGAATATGCATCATTGACGTTTTTTCTTCTTTGAGACAACTCTTCCTTTTTTTAGTCGCAGATATCGGAACCTGAAAAAAAGCCTTAGAATACGTTTCAGTTGTGAATATCTTCCGATATGCGATAAAAAAACATGCCATTCACTGCTGATCATCCTTCAAGGTTCAGCACTACTTCTGAAAAGAAGCAGTTTTCACTCCTGTTTTTCTGCTGAATGTCGCATACCTAAATTACACTTCATTTTGTACACCTTAATATGTGTTTGTTTGAAAACGACAACCTCGTCTCCATACACCTCTCTTACGACCCCCTGTTGAGAAATTCTCAACACACGCTTGACCCTGCTCGTTTGGCTGACCGCCATGAGGCTGCCAGACTCAAGTTCGCTCGCACCCACGTTGGAAGTGGTTCCTCGAAAGGCCCGAAGATCTGAGGAAAGAGGGAACAAGTGTTCTCAAGGCGTAACTAAGGTAGTGGAAGTCTCATGTTTTTGGGTCCCGTTTTCCGGATACGGACTTGTTGTATTGGAGTTCGTCTCATGTAAGATGAACAGCGAAGACATGCAGAAAGTGCTTGAAGATCATTTACTGCCATATTTCACAAAATTTCGTAGGCGTAACCTGGTTTTCCAACAGGATAACGTGTAACATGTGTGACAATGTAACAAAGTACTGAACTTGTTTTTTTAGAACCTATTTTCGTAATAAGTCACGGTTTCTATGAACTGGACCTAAGATTTTTCACCGGCCTATTTCTCAATAAAATTTCGTTGCTTCCTGCGATGATCAGGTCTCCTGCCAAGGGTACTTATATAGATGTTTTCGCATTTGAGAAGTAGGTGGTGGTAGTAAACGGGTTTGGTAATCCACTTCTAGGCTGCTATTAGGAAGATCAGGGGGACCTAACATTTTGCACCGCACTGTATAAGGCACAGATTTCATGTACTGTCGCTCAACAATTACTGCATGAACAATTTTTTTTCAATGTTAAGTGTGGTTTAGGTCTCCAAAATGGCAATTCAATAAATCGATTATAAGTATATTATATTTTTATTTTATTTATTTTTATTATATATTAGTATTTTCATATTCAAGCAGAACGTTCATGCGCAGTAGTCAGTCCTTTTTTTCAATACTAATATCCATAGTGGGGCGGGTGAGCGCAATCGGTTAGAGGTTCCGCTGCCTTGCTGCTACGCTTCAAGTGCAATCGCCTACGCAACTGCACCAGGTTTCAGGTCGTTTTGACACGCCTAGAGATCTTGTAAATTTCAGCACTATTCTGAACAGCCAGCTCTAGTGGTCCGCAAAATTTATACCGCCTGTCCTCGAACACGTTTCGATATGCACGTATATGCATGTACTGATAAAGCACTAAGCCACTAATGTCATTTTATTCATTTTTATACAAACACCCACCGATGTGGTCAACACTTTTCCGCGAGTACATGATGCTTCAATCTTCCAAGTAGATTTTGTCTTATTTCTAGCAATTACGTTCAAAACATAATTTCCTAAAGTTCTAAAGCCCGAGTGAAATTTAGTTGGGAAGGAATGACACTCAGCTCTAGTCGAACTGGGCGCAGTAATCGTTCTTAGAATGCAGAGACCGTCCTTAACTGACAAATGGCTTTTCCATTTGAGGAGGCGATGGTACACCAACCATCAGGTCATGACTGAAAGGGAATGGAGTGAATAGCCAATCGGGCGCCTCAAACCTAAGCATTAGTCTTCAAGTGGATGTGGGCTAAAGCTATTAAGAGAAAAAAGGAAGATAGAGCTGGAGTTACTGACGTTCTAAGTTCATTAAACTCTCCAAACACGCTTACTGGAAGTGAATTACTGTCATGTCATGTAGCACCTTCAACGAAATAGTCTGAGAGAGGGCTTCTTCCTACACAATCCGCATTTAACAGTTAAAAACAGTGTCTATGTTGCAAGGAGCGGGTGTGGTGTAGCGTAGCGGTTAGAGGTTCCGCTTCCTGCACGATCGATCAGAGGTTCGAATCCGCCCTAGTGCTCATCAAGCCTTTCATCCCTCCGGGGTCGATAAATTAGTATAACACTTGTCTGGGATGATAAAAACGCTGACTTGACACATCGGCTAGCCACCGCAAGTCATTGTATAGGCCAAATACACGTTCGTGAAACTCAAACGGTTTTGAGTTGAAGTGAACGTGGGGGTGCTTCCCAAGCGGATTGATTAACGCCAGAAACTTTATCCTTTATCCTTCACGTTGCAAGAAAAGCTTTTTGCGCTCTGAAGTACAGTTCAATTAGAGCGGCGTTAAGTGCCCCAATTACATCCACCTGCCCTTTGTAGACTTCTGCCCTTTGTAGACTCTTTAAAATTTTTTTTTGTCTTGCGAACCTTACGCATGTGTTCTTTCCTTCTCCGTTTATTTTTTAAGATGGTCGGTGGTTTGTATTTTATATGTTCTTTGAGTATAGTAATTCCCGACCTTCGCGGAACTCTTACCTTCACAAATGCACCATCATCGAATTCTGTAGGAGTTCCCGCCTGCCGCTATTAATGCTTAGTTGTCGGCCTCTGTGGCAGGTGTGTTCAAAAGGGAAATCACATTGCCTTTTCGACTGAGAGCTGGGGCAGGACAGAGGGATAAGGGAATAGTGTGTGAAGCAAAGGAAGAAGGGCCGCTACAATGCATCGCATTCAGTCGCAATCAGATGACGACGGCGAACTGCGTTACTAAAAGTTAGCGTATCACGAGATTGACGTAGTGTGGTAAGCTCGTGGGAAATATAAAGTTGAGGTTATAGGATACGGAAACGAGCGTGGCTCCGGTCATCCTTCACTGATCGTCGTATGGACAGAGCGAGAGACGGTTTTCTTCCCTGCGAAATCACCCGCTGCGCACCACTGCAACAAGTAGGAAATAAGGCGGTCTCACGCCGTTTTTTTAGGCCAGGTAAGGAGAACTGGGTGGAGCCACGCTCTCTTCAGCAAACTACAACCCGAACTCTGCGTTATCACTGGAGTTTTCGTAACATGTCAATTTTGTGGTACGCAGCCTTTAAAGGCACAACCCCACAAATCTGGCGTGGTATGGATTTTCTTTGGAGTATACCTATATCGGGTTGTAGATTATGAATACAGGGGTGGTTCCGCTTATATCTCCCTGCATCACTGTGAACAGACGGGTTCGGGATGCGGCTCCTTATGACGTCCTCAATTGCAACGCGCCACCGTTGCGCCCCCTCCAACCGCCTGCGGTTCGTCGAATGAAATAAAATGCCCATCAGGGCGTCAGAATGGATTTTCGACGAATCGCGGGCCAGGGGCGCAAGTGTGGCGCGTGGCAATAGAAAGAAATAGCGTTCCGGAGCTGTTTGGATGCAGGGGGAGATGAGCGGAACCACCATTGTATTCATAGTCTACGACCCAATATAGGTGTACTCCGAAGAAAATCCATACCACGCCAGATTTGTAGGGTGATGCGTTTAAGTTGGATTGGGATTGAGTAGGCCGCGTTCTATTGCGCAATATCGGTTGCAATATTGGTTTTGGATACCGGACGACCCAAGGCTGTTTCACACATCCTATTCTGGATTACTGAAGAGACTTGAGCCTGGTCGCGCTCACACTCATGAACTACGAACCTACCACTACTCGTTTAGAAATTATGACATTCTCAGTTTCTGATGCACTGTCTTCGACATCTAGTCGCCTTTTTATAGGTGGGCGTGTTGGTCCAGATATTTGAGAAGAATTGGCAAACATCCTGACAACCAGAAACGAGCGTCAAATAGAGTGACAGGTGCACACGTACACTCAATATTTCTATTACCTATGACTTTATCCATTTGGTATTTGAGATTATTATGTCTTTTTTTGTTGTATTCGTGTTTATCAACCGAGATGAGCTCATCTTCTTGTGGCTACTTTGTTCCCTGAATTCTTCTCTTTCGTAAGAATTGTCTATGCATGGCTATGGCATAGAAATCTGCAAGCGTTTTTCACTTTGTTGACACATCTGTGCGCGTGGATCTCGCATGGAATGTCACCATCCGTTAGTCGGAGATGGCCTCAGAGCAGGCAAATAATCAAAATATTTGATAACCTTTAATGCTAGCTAGTAATTTAAATTGATTTCACGATTGAAGAACATTATGTCACATAATGTACGCAAAAAAAAGAAAGGATGTGGGAAAAATTGAATGGATAGCGTGAGCAGAGATAAACCGGATACAGTGTAAACAAACGAGATAAGTGTACATGGCACATTGCAGAGCAAATTGTGTATTATTGTAACATTGGCGGTTTTTTGGTCACATTTTTAACTTTGTTGCTTAAAACTTTGTTGCTTAAAACTTTGTTGCTTTGGGTTAAAAGTAACAGTTTTTCAAGTAGGAATGGAGATTTCTGGACGAGTGAAGCCAACTCCCGAAGCAGTTGTGTATCCAACTGCGCCCGAAACGGCGTATAGGAGCATGGGCTGCGGTCGACCTGCGAACCTCGCAAGCTGCCATTGGACTGAGCACGATGAGTAGAACTAACGAAGCCCTCACCTCGATCGCCACCGCCCAAGCTCGCCGCTTACGTAACTGCATGTAGGTTCAAGTCGTTTTGACCCAACTGTACTGTTGTATAAAACGCTTCTTATGCAAAATGACAAATTTTTTCTCACATTTCCCCAGAATTGCTGTGACAAAACATCTAACAATTCTCGTTCTCTTAGGGAGTATGACTCTAGATTCTGAACGGTAGTTACTTGTTTTTGTCCGGATGACAGTGAGAAGCCCGATTGTCCATACTAAAGGGTGGTTTCAAGCACAGAAAATGTGTGCGTTCATGAGGACAAATCTAGGTCTCACAGTTTATTATGAGTGCGATGTCTGTATACTTCCATTTTAGCGCCAATCTAATGTTTCTTGTTAAGATTTTCCCTCTTCGGTGGACCTTAGCGGTTAGGAGCGTGGTGAAACTCTTGCTGGCACCGCTGCAGTTTGCGAAGGTCTCACCTCAGTTCCAACTCCTGCCTCCATCGCACCGTTTCGAGCGCGTACGCAAATGCACCGTAACTACCCTCGTGATTCATGTCGTTTTTACCCAACCATACCATAGCCAAGTCAAAACGATCTGAAGCCTGATGCAATTCCATAAGCGGTCTTCGAAGTAGTGTGGTGGAGCCAGTGACTGCGAACGATGTAGGACATTTTTAATCCCTCTAGGACTGCAGAGATGAGTGGGGCTAGAGCTGGAGAAGGAAGGAGCACTCCGATCGCAACCACTGGCTCCACCGCACCGTTTCGAACGCAATTGCAACAGATTTCAGGAATGTTTTGACCCTGCTGTATCTAGTGTCAATGTCTGCTTTACGTTGCTGTCTTGCAATGCTACTTTATTCTTATTAGTGGCCAATCAAACTGATATTCGTCAGGGGGTGCGTACAACAAAATTTGTTGACCAAGTGATTCTTTTTGTTGTAAAAGTCGCCAACTTTTTGAGATATGCGGGGGTGTCTTAGATCGGTCTCTACTTGGAGTTTTGAGGAGTTTTGAGGAACTTTTTGCGTCTTGATAAATATCAATACGTCTTAAGAAGCGATCGTTTTCTTTTTTTCGCGAACTTTTGACTGGTGGCTTTTGTGTTCTTCCATGCCAGTCTTTCATACATATTCGTATTTCTTTCGTCTGGTTGAACAGCAGCAATTTAGATGATTTGATTGTTCGACGAATAAACCGGTTGGAAATTGCTCCAATGAAAACTTTTTTTTTCTTCGCTCTTGATATTTCAACTCAGTGCCTTTATGATCTCGTATTTTATTTTTTGCTCTCTACATTCATCGTTTAATATTCTAGGAAATATTCGATAAGATTTCAGCGTCAACATTCGGGGAAATATTTAGATGAAGTATTTGTGTCATTTATGACCTTTTTCAGTCAGATTCATAGACATCTATCAAAGTATTCGTCAGTTTCCTCTGTGTACGTGCATATTTCATCAGGAAAGAGCATAATAATTGTCTCCGTCTAATAATTTATTTAAAATTTGTAAAACCCCTATTGTGGGTGTCAGTTTATCCGAGTTTGTCAGTTTGTACAATTTATCCGAGCTCCCTCGTTGATTCATCGCACTTCATCTCGTGATTGCACTTTACATTTCGGTTCGAGAAAAAAAGAGCGATTGGATTCCCCACTATGAACTCACACATTCAACAACAATGGAATTATTATTATGAGAATTTTTAACTTTAACTTCTATTCGAACACAATAACGGCTACTACCGAACAATTCAATTCGATTCTGCGGTGCATTCTTACAGTCAAAAACTAGTGAGTGAAAGCCGGTCTAAACTAAATTTTGCGGCATCATCCCACGAATCTGAAGCGGTACAGGTTTCAAGTGAGTTATGAATGTTGTTTCTTACGACGTCCTCTATTGCAGTGCGCCACCTTTGCCCTCCCAGCCCTCACCGCCTGCGATCCGTCCGAATGGGTTTTCGACGAATTGCAGAAGGGGTGGGTGCTTTCGGCTGCGCATTGCAGCAGAAGCCGTCATAAGAAACAGCATTCCGGGGTCGTCCGTTTCCACCGATACAGGGAGCAATGAGCGGAATCACCCTCTTCCCGACAATCTACAACCCCGTGTAGGCATAACCCACCTGAAACCCGTTCCACCCCAGATTCGTGGGGCGATACCTTTAAAACGCAGACAATTTCGAACGCAATCCATACTAATCGTCGTTAGGACGGAAGCTGCTTTGATTTCTATTAGACCAGAGACCAAATCGTCAAGCGCAAAGTATAATTATGTCAAGAAACGTTGACGTGCAGTCAGAAATCATTGACAAGCCAACACTAGGATGTGGTCCTTCTTCAATGAGTACGAATATATCTGGCAAATAAGATGTCCATAAACGATAGTACGTATGTGTTAATACACTGAATACTTTATAATCCCTACTTGACTGGATTCTGCACACCCATCACTTTTATTAGGGTTTCTTACGTCTCGCTTCTAAAGAAACGTTAGGTTTCTGTCGGTTGTATTATTATATTGTTGCTATTAAATGTTATATATTATTATTTTATTGTTTTATATGTTATGTTCTTATATATTGTATCATTATATTGTTTTCGTTCTATTGCTGGTCCAACTATTTGCTGTTTCCGGCGAAGATTTCGAAGCTCTGCACTCTAAACACTGCATGAGGACTCTTCATGTATTGTTCTTGCTATCTGTTCTCGTTATCGCCGCGACCTTGTCGTCAGTGTTTTTTCGTCTCAAACGAGAGATATGGCGCGATTCGCACTGACTGATTCGTTTGCCAAGAACGTGCGAAGCGTTTGGGCAAAGTTGAGTACAACTACGGTGTGAATACAGGGTGATGGAATGTAGTACTAAGACGTATTTATTGCAGAGATGTGGCTCGCAACAACGTTCTTTTGATTGCAATTTTTTTTTGAAATAAAGAAAAGGGCTTGTGCTTACAGTGTTAAGCACAACTAGACAGGTTTTCGCGTAACTTTTGTCGTTCACCTTTAGCAGTTGAGATCACTTTTTTACCTCATATTAGTCTTAACCTGTTTATTTCATTGTGGTAACACAATTAACCTTTTCTAGAACTTTCTATACTTCTATATCTATACTTTTGGCAGGTGAGACCTTGATCCTAACTACACAACTGTGATGATTCCTTATTCTTATTTTGATGATAGCTCGTTCCCATTTCCGCTGATAAGTCTGCTATGTCGAGCAAAGATTGCATTGTATGAAAGGGCATTGTATGAAAAGGTGTGTTAAGACGACCGCATGTGGTGGTACAGAAGTTTTTAAACGGGAATTGATTAACGGTATTGTATTTGGAGGCTGAGCGCTGAAGCTAAGTGAAATAAGTGAAATTCCGTGATATTTTCCTACTTTTTTTTACATGGATGTGGTTTTGTGAGCTCTTTTTTATTAACTGTTTTCGTCAAAATTTTCTATGCTTATGCTAGAAATTTTCTCTGTCAGCCTAAAGTCTAGTCTTCTTGTGAGAACATAAAGTATAAAATTTGCTTGTCATTCTTAGTTTTTTTTGAGTGATTATCTAATTAAGCTATAGTGATTATTAATTAAGTTATAAGCAAATTCTAAAAAGTGTATTCAGCGTTTTGCCCTAATTATTCAGGTGCTGCACCATAAATTGGTAGAGTTTTTCCCTGGACTTCACAGATAGTGTGATCATTTCAACATTTCTTTCTTCCCATCTCAGGCGCCGAAGTTCCGGCTCGATGATTTTGGTGACTATCGAGCAAAAAGGGAAACGCGGGGACCGCCAGCTAAAAAGGGTCGTCGACAAGCACCAGTTGCTAGGGCTGGAAGTGCGGCGCTGCATGTCCGGCTATGATTCTACGGGCAGCCTCGGATGATCCCTGCGGACAACAAAGAGCGCAGCAACCATGACATAAAACATAGTGATTGCATCATCCTTCCTGTATCCGCAGAGAACGCAGTGGAGGATGTAGAGTTTGGATGGCTCTCAGACCTCCCGTATGGCTTGTTATATTCTCACATTTTTCTTTCAAATAAGTTCTGTCAATTACTACGACCAGTAACTCTGCTTTTTATCCTGTCTTCATGAGAATGTTGATTTATAGGTTCTCTGGATGAATTTCACGTTGTCTCTTCTGGTTTGGGTGATTTACTTCGTTCAAATAGGGTCACCTCCAAGATCCTATCTAACATCCTCAAAAACATCCTTGTTCGCCATTCAGCTGACTGTCCTCGTTAGACCGTATAGATGTTATCTTTTCAAATGCTGTTTAGAAGAGTGCTTACGAAAAATGAATTTCTTAGTCGTTTGGTCTCGTGTAGATTTGTTAACAGGTTGTTACATTTTAATTAATTGCTTCGACGTTTCTTGTCCCATTTGATGACTAACATCATTGCAATGCTTCATTTGATACCCAAATAGAACAATAGCTACGAATCCCGAATACAATTAAAGTTTAACCAGTTCAAAATTAAAATCTCATCAACAGTTGCTTTGTTGGGAAAAGTGTCCACTTATGGAAGGCTCATAGGACTATGGTTGTTAGTAGTAGCTTGAGGTGGGGGAGTGTGGAAAGGAAGGTTTCCAAAAATAGCATGTATTTGCCATATTTTTGAGGTAGCTTGCGGAGTTTGGTTACTTAAACAGTGGAAATGCGCTTTATTACTGTAGAACACATAGTTTCGGCACTGCTTTAGTTCTCTTCTCCTGAATCTTCCTTTATACGTGTGTATTTTCGCGTATGATCTCGTGTTTTTGGTGTGGCGTAGCGCTGCGCTCGCCCCGCCTCCCGGCCCCTTCATCTCCGCTCATTCATTGCTCGGACAGCTTTCAGTGATGTCGTCGAACACATTTCTCTTCACCTCGGAATCAGTTTCTGAAGGACATCCCGACAAGATGTGCGACCAAGTGAGTCGAGTACATGAAGATTACGCTACAAATTCATTTACGTTCTTTCTAGCCAACTAAGGATTTTCGAAACTCAGCGCCGCTGGCTAGACCTCGATAGAGCGCAGATTATGTGGTTTTACAGAATACTTTTGTTACCTTTCTTTGGGAGTTCAGATGTTAGAGCAGTTCTTCGTGTGTTCTGCGCATGAGAATGCTTATCGTGTTTTCTAATTTTTCGCTTCTCAGAAAAGATTAAAGAGCGAGCTATTTCCAAAGTGAACAACGTTAAAGTCGCATAAATATAGAACTTGTTTTTCTTGCATCTTATGAATTTCTTAAGGAGCTTTAGCTTAAGCTATCCTTTTCAGGTCTCTGATGCAGTTCTCGATGCTCACCTCGCCATTGATCCCGATGCAAAGGTTGCTTGCGGTAGGTCTTTAGTCTGTAGATAATGCTGCAAAAGGTGTGCACTCAGCAAAGAAGATGAGTTTTCATCCTGTACTTTGTGCGCGAATGCACATGGAGTTCTTTTCTTTGTGCTGTTCATTTGCGATTAGTGAGAACATGTTTCTAGAATATTGTATTTACGTGGATGTAGCTGGAACTCCTGGAGGGAGTAACGTTAAATTTTCTGATGGAGTCCTACTGTACAGCGCTTTCTACAATGTCATAGAACATGGGTAAATTCATCTCAGGCTTTGCAACCAGCACATATGATGTTTGAAGAATTGTAGTTGTCGAATTTCTTCAGGTTTTACTAATAACATAAATCAGTATGTTGTCACTCTTTCAGGACTTACCCACGATGAAACGAGTGATTTCAATTCCGTCTCCTATTTTTTTATTCACTCAATGTACTTAGGTTTTTTAATCTGCGTTTCGCAGGAATCAAAATAAGAGGAGAATGTTCGTCTCGAAGTGGTTGAACCAGTTCCTCATAATTGTTTTCTTTTCAGGCCCATCGTAGCCAAAATGGGTGTGCTTGTCCGCACACCTGATTTATCACCCGTTTAACAGTTACTTTGCTTACAGAAACGGTAACTAAAACGGGTATGATCATGTTGTGCGGCGAAATCACATCTAAGGCAAATGTCGATTATCAGACGCTTGTACGAGAGGTGGTGAAGAAAATTGGATACGACGATTCCAGCAAGGGTTGGTGATTTTTCCTCTATAAATCAGCGCTCTGCTCCACACAGCCGGGCTGCGCCGCACTTCGGTTCGGTGGTGGGTGTTTTTGAAGATTGCTTTGGATCTAAACTGACAGGTGACTATTGTGAAAAAGGTGTAAAATATATGGAGTGTGCTCACTAATTTAGTCGTTAATATAAATATATCTAAGTGGTTCATCTGAGAACATGATTCATCCTCGTGAAGACACGTTGAAGTTTTAATAACATCAGAATTCGTTAAGAATCCAATCTGCCTGTTTTCATTGGATTTAGAATTTCGCTATCTAATCGCGTGAGTTCGTCAGCAGAAATGAAGTGTTGTCATTTTCGCTAACTGTTTTTGTGGCCCTTAATATGATAACAGGTTGACCTTTTGATAGAGAATAGTATCTGAAACGTTCACAATGAACACAATCGAATGTCCTTGAACCTACAGCTGGAGATGTTTCATGGACCTTTCGATCTTGATATTTGGTTTGTGATCTGGACTAATGTCAGAGCAAATATTCATTTGTTGATACTGGCAATGGGGTGATCGTTCTATCTTAATCGAAGCGGTAATTGGTTGAAGCGCACATAAAAATCATTCTCTACACTTGTCATGCTTTTTCCATGTAGGTTTTGGTGGTGTCATTAAATTCTTATCGCATTTATTAGCAATAACGAAGTGGTGGTAATCTTGGCGGAATAGCTTTTACGACTGTCTAAAAGAAACAAGCCGTATTTATCTCTGCGAACCACATCAAAAATCTCTCTTTTTCATCATTTTTTTTTCGACGTGGGAAATTGAGGAAAACGATAAAAACGATGGGAATAACCTACTTTATACTTTGAGCATATGCCTTTTGCATGAATCTGGCACTTCTATATTAATGCGTTGCTGATTTCTTAATGAAACTGCCATGTCCATTATTGTTTTCTTTCGATATCATGATCGGAATTTCGGCGTAGTAGACATTTAATCGAAGAGCGATCTTCACTGGCAAGAGAAAAAAACACGCGAAGATGCGTTCTCCATTCGGCGTCAACTATCGTTATCGTCTTTAAGAACATAAGAAGACGTGCCCTTTGCGACTTCTTTGTTTGGTTTGGCGAAAACTGTTAGACTGTTAGAGCTACTGATTATTTATTGATAACCTGTTCGTAGGAGTTGAATAGTTCTGCACTTAAGAATTTTAAGCTTTTAGAAGGTGAAATTAGTTTATACAGTGATGGTAAAATTTTAGTGATCACTCATGTTAAAGGCAGCATACCATATGTTGAGATATACGCTTTGTACGGACTAATAAGGGTGACATGTAGTTCGCGAGTATGAGCGTGATCACAATTAATTTCCCTAGTGATCTAGAAAACGTGGAGCGTGTGACATCCTCTTGCATAATTCCGTCTCTCCAAAGGCGCAACTTGACAGTGTAATAAAATGCGGGGAACATCGTCGTCGTCCGAAGTCCTCAATCCAGCTAAAATAACTTAGGTGGAGAAGTTGCATTATCCGCACAATCCTAGGATGTTTGAGATTTGGTCTCATCATGTTCCTTTATCTGTGATAGGTTGCATCGTAGGGAGATCTGAGACTGTTTCGCAGACATTGTGGTTTGGGAGGAATTGAGATGTCGCTCATACTTGTGAGTCACATCCCTATTCTCATCTATCATGGTGAGTTTCCTACTTCGTCAATTTTGCGATGTGGTGCCCTTACAGACACATTTCGTGATTTTTACTTTTGGAGACGGGGTGCACATACCAGTTTTGCAGGGACTATTGGCATTTCATGCAAGTCATTTGCATTGCATTTTCTGCAAAAATCTGTGGTGTCATTGAAATGGGTTGGTTTTGGGTCTAGTTAGGTGCAAGCAATGAGTCAGCGTTCTATGGCTTATAGCTTTTTAGGGTTATTAGAGGAATTTACTGAGAAATAGCGGGTCAACTATGATCGAAAGATCTTTAAATTCGTATTCATACACTAATTTAGGCCTGGATAGTTCCATTATGACGAGCAAAATAGATGCACTAATATGGTGTTAATACAGTTTTAAATATCCAGTATTAAATATTCAATAAGTATTATCAGCATTCCAGTGAAAGAGTATTTGCTGTTGAACCTCAAAGAAGCGAGTATTGTATATTCTTTCAGGTTTCTGTTATAAGACATGTAATGTCCTTGTCGCTCTAGAAGAGCAGTCACCCGATATTGCTGCTGGTGTTCATGTTGAGAAAGAGGAAGAGGAAGTCGGAGCTGGTGATCAGGTTAGTATCAGCAGAACGTGTTTCTGTAATGATTTGATTGGATACATTGTCCGTTTTAGGGAATCATGTTTGGTTATGCTACTGATGAAACTGAGGAGGCCATGCCTCTCACTCTAAAGCTTGCACATGAGTTGAACGCTAAACTTCACGCTCTGCGTCGCAACGGAACTCTCGAATATGTTCGTCCGGATTCGAAGTCGCAGGTATGAATAGGTTGTCGTTGGTTTCGAGATATTTGGAGAATATTTTGTACGTTGAAGTGGTGTATGTTATCACTGTTAAGGTTACCATTGAGTACAAGTTCGAGGGTGGAGCATGCGTACCTCTTCGCGTGCATACTGTTGTGCTGTCCGCTCAACACTCACCGGCTGTAAGTCTAGAGCAGTTGAGAAAGGAACTACTTGAGAAGGTAATAGAATATATTAGATTGAAACGAAGTGTTTACTGGGTTTGTGAGCTGGTGTTGCAGGTAATCAAGGCCGTTATCCCAACAAACCTTCTCGATGATAAGACCGTCTACCACATCAACCCCTGCGGTAAATTCATCATCGGAGGACCAATGGGAGATGCTGGCCTGACAGGCCGCAAAATTATCGTTGACACCTACGGAGGATGGGGAGCTCACGGTGGCGGTGCGTTCTCTGGAAAGGACCCCACCAAGGTAGGATTATTTTGAAATCTCCCTACTATAGGAATAGCATAAAGGGATCTTGTTCAGGTCGATCGTTCCGCTGCTTATGCTGCTCGTTGGGTTGCCAAGTCCCTTGTGAAAGCTGGAATTTGCCGTCGTTGCCTGGTCCAGGTTTCTTACGCCATTGGAATTGCCGAACCTCTCTCTGTCATGGTGTTCTCGTTCGGTACATCGGCTCTCAACGAAGCAGAACTTCTCCAGATTGTAAATGACAACTTTGATCTGCGACCTGGAATGATCATCAAGTGGGGAATTCCTACTTTAACACCTTGGCGACAATGTCCGACGATGCCGCCGGACACTTTTTTGCAGCATAGGCCAATGCCCGACGATGTCGTGGGACATCTTCATAGAAATACTTCAGGAGGAGTTATCAGATATTTAATGACATTCGTTATCTGGTTTTTGAGAAATTTTCCGACGATATAGTAGGACATTTGACGCGCAAAAAATATGCGGCAGATACGCAAAAAAACCGCTTGGTCGTCAATGTGTTAATGTAGCATTATCGCTCGAAAATCCATACCAAGAATGTACCTTAAGAGAGCTCAACCTGAAGAGACCGATCTACGAGCGCACAGCCGAGAATGGTCACTTTGGACACGCATCCTTCCCATGGGAACAAGCAAAAGAGCTGAAAATCTCTGCAGAACTTCTCGCAAAGTCCAAGCAACCTGCCCGTGCAGAAGATGCAGGTGCGATAGCGCACTGAAATTGAAATTGTGTTTCGTGTATTTTTTTTCTAACCCGTTGCCACATCTCTCCAACAGAGCTCTAACGTATTATATTCTTCGTTGTTGAATATTAACCGGTCACCGGTATGTTACGATAGTGTGTGACTTGCGTTTGTGTGCTTGAGCAAACGCAGTTGTTTTCCGAGTCCTGTGATTTCTTGTCTTTTGTTATCCTCGATTTAATTGGGCGATATTTCTGATTATTCTGAAGAGGTACATGTTTCTTTCAAAAATTGTCAATTTACTAGACATTCATAGAGTTCTTGTCGGTATATGTGTACAACATGCGTTGGTCGTCGATTTTTAAAAGGGGAACGAAAACAACATTTAATAAATGTTTATTGACTAAGAATTGTTGTTTGATCTCGCTCCTTTTTCTTTGCAAATATTCGTGGAATCGCGTCAGTTTTGAAGATTTGGAATTGGTTTGAAGTCACAAGGTAAGCGTCTTGATTTAAAAAAAATCTGCGACACTCAGTTGCGACAGAATGCTGGCTAAAGTTTGCCATTGCTAAGCTGAGGGGGCTGGTATGCTGGAATTACTATGATTATAATTAATTATTACTGATCTTGTCTTCGCTTGTATAATAGAGGGAATGAGGTTTTCTTTACCATATTTACTTCTTACTCTCACGGAGATGTAAACGGAACAAATTTACGGAACTGAAAAGTGAACCGAGGAAGTTTGCAAAAGTTGCTCGTTTGACTCTGGAACCTGAAAAGACTTCTAGTGCTAATATAAGCGGTTGTTGATTAGAGTGGTTAGCATTTCTTTGTTTTCAGCCTCAGTACTAAATGTGCTTTGTTGTGAAAGACAGTATATCACAAATTTGATCCATGCTTTGTGATCTCTTCATGATTAGAGGCATCACCTCACGAATCTGAGGTGGTATGGATTTCAGGTGGAGTATTCGTACACGGCATAGTAGATCATGAAGAGAGGGGTGATTCCATCTATTTCTTCCTAATTGCCGTAAAAAATGGCCCGGAAGATGCGGCGCGTGCGCAAGTCTGGTGTGCTTCAATCGAACTCGTTGTAGTAAGTAGTGCGCCGCAACGTTCGAAGCTGTATCTTCCGGGCCGTTTTTTTACGGCAATTAAGAAGAAATGGACGGAATCACCCTTCTCTCCATAATCTACGATCCCGTATAAAAATACTCCACCTGAAATCTTTACCACCCCAGATTCGTGGGCTGATGCCTTTAAATAGTGGTAGGACGTACTTAACGAGTGTGGGGTGATCACGCCCCATTTCCCCCAATAATCCAGAAAAATGGATGTGAAATAGCTGTGTGGTATCCGATTAATCGGTAATCTATGGTCAGCGATTGTGGATAAGTAAGCAGAAGGGGGATGGGCCTCCTGCTACTCATTTAAGGTTTAGTTTAAATTTATTGGATTGCGGACGTTATGTGACAACAGTGCTGCTCGTGTTCAATTGCAATAACGTGTAATAACTTGCATCGTTGGGGAGACCAGATCACACAAGGCAGCTTCACACGCCTTTCTAGATTAATGGGTGGAGGAAAGGGAAATTGACCAGTGTGATGACGCTCATATTCTTGAACTACATCTCCTATTCCTATCTACTCATGGTATGATCCAGAGATAGTCAATATCGTGTCTTTTGCTGCTCTTAACTCCAGCTGCTGAAGACCCAGCTACTATTCCTTGTTGGAAAAAGGTCAGAGCAGTAAACGGCTACAATATGATTTTGGATGGCCCATGCTTCGCCGTTCTTTAATTTTTACGATTGTTTCTGTTTTTTTTTTCTACTTAGATATTGGTGATATTAGATTTTTATCAGCAAAAGCCACGACCCAAGAAAATAAGTGTCTTGTTTTGAATTACTTAAGTATTTGTTGTTATGATCAATTTGGTTAGGTATGCGTCTATCAGTGTGGTGGAATCACATGTGAAGAAGTTACCAATAGGTATTTTTTATGCTAGTTCCTTTGCCTATGAGGGTAAACGTGGCAATGGATGTGTTGAAGTGTACTGCACTATAAGTGAAATGTACTGTAATATTGCTGTGATTCCTTTCCATTTCCTCTTCTATTATTATTTCTACTATTTCCTATTATTATAAATCCCTCTTCTCTTCTCTTCTTCAGGAGACTTTTCTGAACCGGAAGCTTAGCCAAGAGTAAGCCACTGCTAAGATGCACCACCGTCTTGGCAAAATGTCGCAAGGTGGTTCCCTGATCCATATAGGTTGGGCGACGACCTGTGGTGAAAGCTAAGCTCGCGGAGGCATGACTGCTTAGTTTGGGGGAAAGTCTCTTTGCCACTCCAGCATATTCACTGCCTCAGTACCCTGCACACTGGGCCCTGCCGTCTCAGACGTCGGACGGTATGGCGACCGGTGAGAGGCAATCAAATCTCATGTTGCTCAAGACGTCATTGATTCTGGACCAAGGCGACACACGCACGACTCGCCAAGATCTTCGTGCCCATCGGTTCGACTCGACAGTCCTTTCAGCGCTCTGTTACGCGTGGACAGACACCGCGGCCACGTCTAGGAAGCTACTTACTACCCACAGAGCCTTTGAGAGATGTCTCCTGAAGTTTAACCGGCGCACACAACACCTTGCCGATCTTCGTATCTCCGACTTAAGAGGAATGTCCCGTCTTCGCGACCCAGCGGAATATGTATCGAAAGCAAAACATAGATGGGCCGGTCACATGAGAAGAATCGACGATAGATGGACTAAAAGAACGCTAGAGTGGATCCCAAGGGACGCTAAACGCCCCCGAGGGAGACCGCCAACGAGATGGGGTGACGTGTTCGCTGCACGGATGGACCAGCTGAGAGCTCAGCTGGATACGGCTCAAGGACTTCGTCAACGTCACTCACGAAGCTTGAGAACATCTTGGATGACAATGGCGAGGGAACGAAACGAGTGGAAGAGATGCTGGGGCCCGCACGTCCAGTGAAGACGGGCCATCTAAGTATCTAAGTAAGTATAAATTCCTCCTTCCTTTCTTTCTTGCTCACTGTTCCTACGAATTGACTTATGAGGCCACACTGTTGAAAAGTTTATGAGCTCAAGAACGGCTCGCGGACTCGACGCGTGTACGAGGGTGGAGCATTGTAAGGCATCGTAGAAGTTTTTCCATGCCATTTTCAAAGCCGATTAAAGAGGGTTAAATGTGAATACGCTCATACTCCAAATCTGCAATCCCTTATTGTCCATGGGAGCTTCCGACATCGCCGACTTCGTGGCTTGCAGCCTCTAACCTTCTCTTTGTAGATCATCTTCCCCAAGGAAAGAGGCGCATGTGAGAAGAGCGAAAGTCGGCAACTTTTCGCCTTTGTTCTATGCCTCCACTGCCATGAGCAGGCTTGGTTGGAACTTTTTTCTTCGATTGTAGTAGTGGCGCTTTTCATGAAGTTTTCCACACCTCGCCTCGATCTGATAACGATTTCTGGGACGCCACTTCATACCTTATGCAATTGATCATGAAGAAATCCCGTAGAAGCGTCCAGTTCGATTTTCTACAAAAATGAGAGTAATACGAGGATTATACATATTTCATTCGATGACGTGAACGCTCCTGCAGCCTAAACTGACGGCAGGGGGAGGGGACCAATATATTATATTAAATCAGTGTTTTTATCCACGCAGACATGTCTGGTACCAATTTATCGACCCCGGAGGGATGAAAGGTTGACTCAAGGCGGTTTCGAACCGTCAACCATGCAGTCCGCCGAACACATCAGCCCTCACAGCGACTGCAGAACACACTGGCTCGCTGTCCTGTTCCCCCGTTTCACACGCTCGCAGCTTACATCACACTGCTTGAAACTCCGAAAAATAGCTTTGTTTTAATAATTGTATCTTTCCTCTGTTTACACGCATGCATTTCCAATAGCAGTTCAATACGTTTTATTCATATTTACAGTGAGTGAACATAGGAGTGAAAACAACATAAGGATAAAGTCACATTCTAGACGAGTATCTACGAGTTAGGGAATTGAATGATTGAGCAGAGCATGACTGAGGGCGAGGCATGGGCGATGGGCGCGGGTGGCGGAAAGAAAACGAGGTTTGCTGCAGCATATACCAATGTTTTCAAGTGCAAATCAAAGTGTTCGGTTTATACTTTTTTTACTCTAGGCACAGCCATTGGCTGGTAAGGATAACTATTGTATAGAAGTTAATACAATTTATAAACTCATTTGATTACGCAAAAATTCGATAGATGAGCTCAGAATGCCATGCTACTTCTCCATCGCTGTCTACACTCGTCACGGTCACCGTAGTCGCGATTAGCAACTTCTGCTTCTCTCTGAAAAAAGGAACTTGCATGAACTTCTATTTAAATAAATAAACAAATAAATATACGACTGAAGACCTATGTGTATGTGCGGGCACGGTGAATGAATGAATGGATGAATGAATGAATGAGAGAACGAATGAGAAGGTGAATCTATGCATTGCAATTGTTTCGTGTTGAATCGCAGCTGACCTTTCCCACTAACCCGTCTATCGATCAAATTCAATTATTTATTCTGATTTGCTTTTGTTACAGGCGCAGTAAATTTCACCCTTCGAAGGTTTTTCGGGTACAAATCAAGACTATGACAACTACTCCAAATAAATAAAACAAATATCGACTTAATCAATTTGCTGATTATTGTGTATTTCCTTCCTGGAATCACCACAACACAATGTTTTGCATATTTTGACTATGGATATGACAGTCGAACGAAGATGAGAAACTGTGAATGTGTCTTTGATTTTTGGTTGGTTTTTGACGGGCCGATGAAATCTCTCCTCTCAGCGCGGACTCTCGCGCGTACTGATCTCAAATATGGTAATAAACTGAAACAAAATTGGTGAACTTATTGATTTTTTCTTGCAATTTCCTGTTGTTGTTCTAGTGAAACATTATCTACACATCCAATGATTGTGGGAATTGTGAATGTTTTGCACCAAGCTATCTAATCTATGGAAGACAGCGTGGTAAGTTTGTAATTGCGAAGAGGACGGATATGCTGATAAGTTTCTTGTAAAAAAAAAGGCAGTTGATACTTCCACTTTTCAGCGTTTTTCAACTTCCAGTGTGCTGATTCAAATATTTCGAAAACTCAACGCTGTTCTGAGAACATGACCTCTGACGGGTTTGAAGGGAAAATTAAGGTCCTGTCGCTCATAGACATTTGCATATCGGTACAGAAATATTGAGATTTCTAAGACAAAGAAGTAAAACACGGCTGCAGTATGCTGTTTTGGAAACACGAAGCTCTTTTCAACACTAAAGTAGTGTTATAGTACCTGCATCCTATGCAGTCGTCTTGCCATGGGGCCCATTTCTCGTCTTGGTGAATGCTCTTGCCGTCGGTCTTCGAGATATACAGAGGATCGAGATTTGAATGCCTTCATCAAACAAATACCTTAGATTGTTTGATTTTATTGTATATTGCTTCGTTGATTGATCGATCGATTGGTTCGTGATTCTTCTCATAAACGAATTAAAAACGCAATATTTACCTGCTCTCTTCTATCTTTAGCTAATTCCTGCTCGAATGCGGCTGTTGTACTGCGTACTACATTGCTTCTGCGCAGATTCTCTTTTTCATCTCGTTCACGAGACTCAACTCTATCCTCTAGTTTCGGAGGATCGATACCAAAGTAACATTCAGGAAGTCGTTTCAAATTCTCTGCAAAAAAAATACAGTGGATAATTTGTACCCAAGTAACAGAGAGATCAATTTTGACCTCGTTCTTTTCTTAGCTTGTTCTCTTCCTCTCTAATCCAGCTGAAGTCGATATCGCTGGACTCGCCACGAGCCTGAGAGGTTGCCAATGAGGACCTGGATCCGAATGATGGTTGCATTCTGAAACGCGACAAGGGCTATCCTAAGATCTCAGCGGTTTTTTTGATTGAACTTTCCTTATCTTCAGTTTAACACGCCAACAAATTGAAAATAGACAAAAAAAATCTAAAAAGTACTCAAATGAACGGACTACCAAAAGTTCAAAAGCTATTATGTGTCAGGCTACTTATTTAACTGCTCGTTTTTTAGTTTTTTATTTATTCGTATATACGTATACACCGACGGTGCCCAAAAAGAAACCATAATATGTCCAACTCAGAAGAAAGTTTCAGCACTTAATATTTTAATATTAATAATATAATTATATTAATATTTATTAATAATCTGGGGGTGGAAAACGTCGGCCTAGTAGCGAGTGGAAGGATTGTTCCGCTCTTTCAGAAGATGAAAGATGATCCGTTGGCGAGATATGTTCTCCAAATCCAGAAGGCCGCGTATTGGTGAACATAGCAGGGCTCCGACGGTCAACTCAAGGCGAGAGGAGCTTGTCTTGGATTTGGGGCAAATCTATTCGAGTTACCTCCAGCAGGAAAGATCACCAATGTTTGTGATCCTTAAACGACCAATCACCACCACATGTAGGCAGACGAGAATCGAGAAGGCACCAGATTTAAGCTGTTGAAATGAATGAAACTGAATTCATACTAGCCGTGAAAGATTGTCTGCCTATTCAGTACTACTTTGAAATCTCCGACGACCAACTTGTAGAATTCCATGCAAATTTTATTTTTATATTCATATTTTTATTACGCCCTCTATCTCCTCGAAGAACCACTTTTATTTATTTTTTCTGCTGAAGTTGATTAGTAACGGTTGATGATAACTAAAAGTTCTTGGTACAAGCAGCTTATCCTTTTTTATTTCTATTTTTCTATTATTCGTGTTTGAAATTACGTGTATAAGATCTTAAAAAGTTTGTCGTACAACCGCGGGGTATTGGATTTTACATTCGAGACTACGGTAGATGAAATTTCGTGCAATAGCGGTTAGCGCTGATTACCTTGGCATTGCATAAGTGTCATTATTGTTCAACCAGTCCTTATTATCGAATTTCTCGCGCCTTTCCAACCTCTCCGTTCGTTGAACTTTGATCTCAACTGATTTCGGTTTGTCCTAAAAATCCGATAATCACTGCTTGCTGATTTCCATTCTCATCTGAGTGTAATGAATGAGATATTACAACTTTATTTCCTTCCGTAGATCGAGTGTTGCTGGGAATTGCTGCGCTACTATCGCTCATCGGTGACATATCATCTGGAAAGAGTTATTTGGAACATGAAATGGCAATAAATCATAAACAGGCAGGGTCAGATGATCTGCAAAGATGATGATGATTGGTAGTTATTCGGGAAGACATTGGCGAAAGACCAGGGGTTCAACTTCACGGAATAATAATAATATTCCTTCAAAGCTTTCAAAGTGTGTTAACACGCACAGAAATCGCAATAATACCAATTCTTTTGCATTTCCAACCAAAGAGACAGTAACGGAAGAATAAACACATTTTTGAGAGTACAGTTGGATCAAAAGGAACTAAAACTTGTGGCAATTGCGTAAGCAGTAGCGCTGGATTTACTGCAGTGGGACCCATAGTCATCTCTCTGTCCGATTGGAGCTAGCACGGGCCCCGTTTCTATCGGAACAGTTTGCGCAATTTCACCAAGAATCAGGTCGTTGTGATCCGACTGAATGAAAATATACACCGCCTACAGTACTGTGAATTGCAATAGTAGGCGGAGTTTAGCGTATCAAACGTATTCCTCTCCTGAGTGACAATAATGCTTCCTAACTAACAAGGATCCTTGGGACAGCCTTAGGATTCTAAGCGCACACAAACCTCTTGTGCCTCTCCTCAACGGTGATTCTCGCCATGCGTCTCCAGCATGTCCGTCCGATACAGAAGTAACTGGTGATGACGTCAACGAGCCATCCCCATGTACTGCATGTCCGGACGTTGTTGTGGTGCTTAACAAGGAACACTCATGTTCTGTCACCATGTCTATGGGATCGAGAAGTATTTGAATTTTCACCTCAATGTTGATCTTCCTACGCGATCCCCTGGTGAACGGAATCGTGCCGCTCCAACTCGCCAATGATCCCTGAATCGTAGATCATTCGGCGCCACTACCACATGCACTCTGAAAATCAATAAAATCATTCAATCGCATAGATAACAGCTTATGGCCCTAGGTCTCTCCTGCGCCTCGCTTTCTCCCACTGTGGAGGGATGCGAATCGGAAGCATGTGTCATGCTTGTCGCTCAAGCACCTGTGGTGGGCCGGTATTATCGTGGATAATTATACGGTGGGCAGCTAGCATATATGAGATGTATTGATCGATTTTTGTAGGTTGCTAAGGTTCAAGGATGGTTGTGACGGACGTGCGCCGGTTTGTTCCCTTACCCAGTCTTCCACGTGAACGAATTAAAAATCAGGAAAGAGGATGTGTGTGCGAGAAAGTGAAAGGTGCGGATTGCGGCTGAGGATTTGATTGAACGAGTTCGTTGACAGGTTGTCCTCAAAAGGATCTAATTGTTTTGACATTTTACTTTGCTAAATCGCACAGGATTTGCGTCAACTGCGATTAGTGGCGTGTTTTGAAAGACTGAGCCAGAACAGTATTCCTGTTTTCAGTCAACAATTGAAGTTCCCTTAAGCTCCCTACGAAAGAAGTTAATCGATTCAGTTAAGCTTCTGATGCCTCTACAGGAATATATTATCTATTACACTGGAGCTTTTAAAATCTAGAAAACCACATCAAATATAGTTATTGCAGAATCGCTCCGTACATCAAATTACATTGTTTGACCAGACTTCCAGACTTCCAAGAACAACTATAGGAGAAATGAAGTAATTTCTTTCGGAAGCGCGAAAGTTCGACTTTCCTTGGATCTTGGCATATGGAGATTGCAACTTGTCGACAGTCAAATTGAAGCAAGAGCCAAGATTGTTAACAAGCTTTGTTACGGCGTCGTCGCCTTCGTCAGAAGTCTGGACAGTCGGATCGTTTGTGATATATCCTCTCAAATGCCTCATCAATCTTAGGGAATGATGACTTGTTCTGGATGAGGCATTTGAGAGGATATATCACAAATGATCTGACTGTTCAGACTTCTGACGAAGGCGACGACGCCGAAACGTTAGCCGTAACAAAGTTTGTTAACAATCTTGGCTTTTGCTTCAATTTGACAATCGACGAGAAGTATGGTCTGCTTACTACTTTCCTCAATTTAGCGACAAAAAAATTGTGGATTACGGTGGAAGTCATAATTTAACAGACAAATCTTTGAAATGTGGGCAGAAAGTGGAAGTCAAATATCGAGGAATTGTATTTAAAGCCCCCTCAATAAAACAATGTTTCGAGATGATATAAAAATTGCAGAAAAGAGGAAACGAGCTGAGCAGTTGAAATGATTTACAACGGTTACTGTAGAACGATGGAGAGGCTTGATTGCACGGAACGAAAGCTGCTTAGACTGCAGCTTGGCTACTTTTGGCCTAGGGTATGCCACAATGAAGAAACGCCTACGCTTTACGCAGAGATTGATGTGGTATACTGGCGGATGACACGTGGAAGATATGCACATCTTGCACCGCCATCGAAATTGGTTACAGAAAATTGTCTTCGCTCTTTCGGTCACATTACAAGGGTTTTTAGGGTTCAAGCAGGAAGAGCCCATCTAGCCGAAAACGGAGTTTTTGGACTGAGGTGGGAAAAAAGAGCTGAGGACACTCGGCGTGAATAGATTTACAACGGTACGTGGGTGATGCCATCGCCTGACGCGATTACCGGCGAAGATGCCGGTAATCGCGTCAGGCGATGGCATCACCCACGTAAGTCAAGGTCACCGGAAAATGATAGAAGATTGGTGAAAATTACAGAAGACCCAAAAAGAGATGTAAAAATTCGAAAATATGACTGGTTGAGTGATAGATGCCCGCCCACACTTGAACAGTCTTCGGGCAAATCCTTAGCTTTCCACTCCGTCAATAAACACCTATCAGAACGAAGTAATAGAATCATAATGCGGTCGAGAAAAGGCATTACGGTTTTCTTCGCAGGAATTTTTCTGCGAAACGCGTTGACAATTTCGTTGATGTGCGTCACGAAAAAATGTCGTCATGACGACATTAACGTTGGCAGTTTTACGTTTGCGTCGTCCGTGTCGCTAATAGCCGACGCTAACTAGTTACGGACATTGAAATGTTTCAACGATCGGGCAAGCAGCAAGCGGCACTTCCTGAACTCTCTACTTGACCTTTTACGCGATGCGAATGAATCCAGATGTCAAGACTTCGGTTCTGGATTTCGATTAGTTTTTGATGC
This sequence comes from Necator americanus, assembly GCF_031761385.1. NCBI lineage: Eukaryota > Metazoa > Nematoda > Chromadorea > Rhabditida > Ancylostomatidae > Necator > Necator americanus. The sequence continues at coordinate 18,888,837 of NC_087374.1, forward strand.
GCAGTGCACTTTGAAGAAAAAGTACACTTCAGGACTCGAATTATATTAATAGGTTTAAAGGCATCACCCCACGAATCTGTGGTGGTACGGATTTCAGGTGGAGTATTCGTATACGGGGTCGTAGATTGTGGAGAGAAGGGTGATTCCGTCCATTCCTTCCTAATTGCCGTAAAAAACGGCCCGGAAGATGCGGCGCCGAACAGGGCTGGCGCGCTCCATCGAACTCCTTGTGGGAAATAGTGCCACGGAACGCTTGAAGCCGTATCTTCCGGGCCGTTTTTTACGGCAATTAGGAAGAAATGGACGGAATCACCCTTCTCTCCACAATCTACGACCCCGTATACGAATACTCCACCGGAAATCCGTACCACTCCAGATTCGTGGGGTGATCCCTTTGAGATTAGTTCAGAAACCGACTAGGGATTAAGAAACTGGTTACATCCGTTGCTAGATTCAGAAACAGCTATCAATCCCCAGGAATCTATGGATGATAAACCGTATTTGCGGAAAAAAAAGTAAATAGGACCGCGGTCACTATCAAGAGATTAATACACATTATCTTACGCGAGGTCCCAGGTGGAAATTCTTAGTGCCGAATCCCTTTTGATGAGGTTATTTCTTTCATTAAGATTAAATTGCATTTTGGAACGAATGATCGAATGAATGACAAAAACAGAAATCCTTCCAGTCTTTCTTTGTTTCATTTCAATTTTATTTGTCGATGTTGATATGTAACCACAGTAAACAATGATTTGAAACGTGCTCTACTTCAAATAGCTGCCCCACATGAAAGACACTTGAACACTCCTACTTCGGTCACGATTAGTAGGATTCGAAATTTTCGTTAGAATTTTCCGGGTGAAACACTCCTATGTATTCCTTTGCCTCCATTTTCTATCCCCTTCTCATCCACAAAAAGCACCAAGTTTTGAAGAGCGAAGTCTTCTTGAGGATTTCTCCCTGGATCCAAAATGCGAGAGGTCCAATCAACGGACGAAAGCGGATTTTTCTATGTAGACAGTGGCCTCGCACCTTTTCCAGCTTTTCAAGCCGTATTTCTCAAGAACCGTATGTAACGACTTCTCGCGAGTTTCTTTTTATGTTCGTGCGAAAAATCTCTGGAATGTCAAAGACTATGAAGAATTCATAGCAAATCATCGTAAAAAAATAGAACCTGTTCCTAAGATAAAATCTGAACGTGTTCTTGACACATTTTAGCAGATTCCTGAGGCTTTTGGCTTCGAAATGTCTTTTCTGGCGCAGATGATTTCTGCTTTTCGCACCTGCCTTTTAGAAACTGTCTCGAACTTTGTGCACTTACACACTTCCTGTGCACATAACGCACTGAAAAGAGAGAATAGTCAAAATCGCATGGCTGTTCACCATTCATCAAACGGCAATTAGGATTCGATGAAGCGAGACGAGCGGTCGAATCCACACATCCACAGAATTTACAGTAATCGCTAGTCTGTGTACTCCTACACCGCACACTACTTCACTACACGAACAAATTACTGCGAACCATCGCAGTAGGCATGTGAAAGCTCGCTCGTTCGCTGCACGGGCGCCGACGGTTACGTCTGTGCCCGTCGTGGTCGCACAGCGATGCCGCCACAATGCTAATGCGATGCGGCTGTATGTGTACGTAGGTGGAGAACTGGAATACTGAGAATATGCCACATGTGGACATCGGAAGGACGGACAGCGCGCATGATACCTGTCATGGCTAATGGCGACGTGTCTGGACACATAGACATGAATAGAAAGGTGCAGGTAGGAGGAACCGGATATCGCGGCGGGACTTCTTGTACAGACATATGAAATACGCTGTCAAGTTGGAAAAAGAAATTGTCAAATTAGGAGGGGTGGCGGGAGACTTTTGTACGGACAAGCAAGATAACTAAGCCGTTTTTCCGACGGCTAATCACGCTGCTGAGATGGCCTAAGCTCCTAAGTAACCGCTTGGCCGGTGGTTCATCAACCCCTAGGATTCTCTCAATGGATCTTTGCATCCTGGACGTCCTTGAATGAACGATCTGCTGATTCAGGCTTGGCTCTCAAGACCTCTCTCTGTGCATGAGCGCGACGATGAGCTCGAGAGTGGTCGCTATTTGTGTGTCTCCCTCTCTGTCCGGTGTGTGTGCGCTTCTGCATCGTTTGCACAGTGGGCGATACTTGGCGAAGTGGCCAGATTCAAGTTGACCTAGGCGCTGGCGCTTCTGCGCTCCCTTACATGGAAAATTTGCACTAGTTCACACCTCTTTGTCGACTTCCTCTAGCAGTAGTAGCCGGCCGGAACCACTTGATGGGTGGTGGTTCATGCGTACGGGTGGGTGGGAATGGCGCGACAGGGGTGCGCATGTACTTTACGAAAAGAACAAGACAGATGAGTTGACGGCGAATAGCGAAAGTTTGGGATTCATTTGTGCCGAATCTTTTCTACTGAGGAATTTCAGACAATCAGATAAGTCATAAAGATAAAGACAAGACGAGAAAAAGACACAGCATATTGAAGAGTTTGCGGTTGTGAAGGGGAGCAGTGGATGCTCAATTGAAAGAAAAAATTGTAAACAAGCCACAAAAAGAAAACGAAAACGAGAAAACATATGCTTTATTTTATTTCACTTTTCCTTTCGCATTTTCTTATCTATTATTTGTTATTTATTTGCTCACTTCTTCCGTATCTCATTTAGTCTTCTCTTCGTAGAAATCGACCACCTAGTGTGTACGGTGCCCAAAAGGCGATGGTGAACATGGTGAGCATCCCCAGCAGCCGAAAACAACTCATCCAAACAATTGAAGAACATCTTCAATATCTTCTGTATGTCTTTCAACTGCCTTTCATTTTTTTTCTGCTTGGAAGGCAAAAATAAACAGTTCAGTAAGACAGTTTTCCAGGATTTCGGCTCAAACGAAACCGTGACAATCTTCGAAGAAATTTGCAAATTGGATGAACTTGATATGCCTATTAATATAGTTACTATCCATCTGGTTAATTAAATAAAGCAATTACTTTTTAATAAGTATTGAAACTATCTAATCCTATATAGTCAGAAAGGAGAGAAATTCAAGAACTTCCGTCTTTTTTTTTTTGGAATGAAAGCTTTGCTAAGATTTTTTTTTGGTAACTCTACATCGAAGCAAGTAACGCAGCGAATATAGAATCAGGGCTTTGATAAATGATGGCATTCGGGAAAGGTCTGATACTTAAACTTAGATTAAATGCGCATTTTAACTTCCTCTATTTTTTCTTTAAAGGCAGCATACCACGAATCTGAGGTGGTACGGATTTCAGGTGGAGTATTTGTATTCGGGATAGTAGATTATGAAGAGGGATGCGATTCCGTCCATTTCTTCCTAATTGCCGTAGAAAACGGCCCAAAAGATACGGCACCGCACAGGGCCGGCGCGCTCCAATCGAACTCATTGTGGAAAAAATTTGACGCTTGAAGTCGCATCTTCCGGACCGTTTTCTACGGAAATTAGGAGGAAATGGACGGAATCACCCTTCTCTCCACAATCTACGACCCCGTATACGAATACTCCACCGGAAATCCGTACCACTCCAGATTCGTGGGGTGATGCCTTTAAAAAGAAGCTGAATGACTCATCAACATTTTTTAATTTTTGCTGTCAATTAAACTGAATACCTCACAGTTCTTTAGCTTACTCAGTAACATTACTTTCTAACACGTAATTTCTACTATTAGGTATATGAAACAGCCACAAGTAAATTTTCCCGGTGTTCGTAAGGTTCGTGTAGAAATGTCACAAAGAGACGTTATAGGTGCGAAGCCGCAAAGAGAACAAGGAAAACTAGATGGCCATCGTATCCAGAAATGTATGTTCAAATCTCCATATATTTCCACAATATTCTCTCCAACTCATAGATTACACGCAGTGGAATTAGGTCACCCTAATCCGTTCGCAAGTGAAGAACCTGCACGTCATTGGAGTCATAAATTTTGCTCACGTTCACGTAACTCGACCAGAATGCCTACACAGTATTGAAAATTAGGAGTCATTTCAAAAAATCACCTCAGAACAAAACACTGGAGATGTAGCGCAATAGGAATTGCTACCTAAATTTCGGTCAGAGGGGAAAGAATCAAGCACTAAATTATGCAAAAAAAAATGTATTTTCGTAGTATGCATCGTGTATTTTCGTTGCATCTATGATGTCATGCTAAAATGTTCGAGTTTGGAACCTCACTCACATCCAAGCATTTCTTTTTTGAAAATATAATCACCGTAGTTATAGTAGTTATGTCTTTAGTGCTGCTGTTACAGCATGTATAAAAAAATGCAGAGAGTATTAGGAATGCTGGATGGTGCACGGAACATGCATTTTGCATGCATTTTCATTGCATTCAGAGGAGTATTTTGAAACATACACATATAGAACTGCATAATTAATTTTTCCTCTAGACATATCAGTGATACGGTTGATAGCGCTTATCTCAGCGACAGTACAATACATATTGATAGTATGTGTCATGGCCATTCAGGAAATGAGCAGCGGTCCTATTCAAAGGTACCACCCCGAATCTGGGCGGCGCGGGTTTCAAGTGGGTTACGCCTATACGGGGTCGTAGATTATAGATTATAGGGAGGAGGGTGATTCCGCCCATTTCCTCCTAATTGCCGTAAAAAACGGCCAGGAAGATGCGGCGCGTGCACAAGGTTGGCGCGCTCCAATCGAACTCGTGGAAAATAGCACCCCGGGACGCTCGAAGCCGTATCTTCCAGGCTCTTCTTTTCACGGGAATTAGGAAGGAATGGGCGAGATAACCCTCCTGCCCGTAATCTACGACCCCGTACAGGCATAACCCACCTGAAACCCGCACCACCCCAAACTCGGGCGGTGATGCCTTCAGTGATATACAAACCACCATAATATCTCATTGTCATTAGAACTTATAAATAATATTCGACCGATAAAGGCTGACGCCAAAAGTGGGGGAATTGCGTGTCGGCAGTGGTAGCATACAGCATATAGCGGTAGTAGTGGTGTTTATTATCACTATGGATCATCGACGAACGGTAAGAAGGCTCACGTTCTTCGAAATCTCAATCTCCTACTAAAAGTACAAGTAAAGATCAATGAATGAAAAGAAGAATAAAAAGAGGAAAGAATGGAAAAGGAAAAATAGTTTGATTTGAGAACTTTAAACCAATCTGCTAAAGCCCGTTCACTGCTGCCCACTGGAACTGCCATTACTATAAGAATACATATATTTTATGTTTGTTTCCGTCAGATATAAAGTAGGTAAGCTGCTAAGATGAACTGATGATGATAACACGGATGGTTGGTTAGGTCACCCCCTACAGAACCTCTTGACTTCCCTCAGCAGGATCTTCTACCCGCTGTTTTCATACGAGTACCATGCAGCCTTGGACCTCATTCGTCATGGAACCCGCTCTTCAGCCGAAGGCCTGAGGCGATACGCGCCTCATAAATCTTAGTGGCTACACCACACCAAACACACCAGTTTTCCGTGTAGAATAATGGAGAACCGACATCTGCAGGCAGCGCGTAATTCATCCTGAACGAAACCATTGGAGACTGCGATGAGCGCACGTTCGTCGTTGTCGTCGAAAAAGAAAGGAGAGAAGAACCGCATGTCCGTGCATAATGGCGTCATGCGTACGGGCTTGCGCGCTGAGAGATCCGCACATACAAAACGAACGCGCATCACGTTCGTGTTTCATATCAAACAAACATGATGTATTTGATGTGAAGGCAACAAACGCCGGACATGATCGTGCACAACTAGTTCAAACAGCTCGAAGAACGTTTATACTATTCGCACGCACGATTTGTCAACTTGTAAGCCGCACCCGTGCGGGCGAAAAAACCGGAATTCAAGGTAATTCGTATACTGTATGCGATGAAAACATCGCTAAAATTCGCCGCAACTCAATGGCTGTGCTGCGTCTTTTTGTGGGTTGATTGGTTTTGTGCCGAAAACGGCTACAAAAGTTAGGAATGGTGCCTTAGCGTTTATAGCAATGGAGTGAGCAGTAATTATAGTCCTATAGGCACATAAATTTAATGGAAGTGCCGATAAATCGTAATGTATGTGTGGTGTGTAAAACTGTTCTGCCATTCGTTTTGTAGGGAGATGAGAGAACGAAAACAAGGGTTTAATAGTGTGCAATTATGGCTACATATAAGGTTTTCATAGGGATCTTTTAAGATCCAGAACGAAAATTAATATTGATGGGAAGGAGCAGCTATTATGCGCGCGAAATCGCTAGCAAGAAAAGCAACCAACCAAGTAGAAAAAACGGTTAAGGATAACACACAAGATGGTCAAAGTTAATGTCACCTAAACTGAAGTGATATTAGCATTCTGCCGACAATCCAGAGCAATCCGAGCTCAGCAGACAGTGTCTCTGAACGCCGAACAACAACAAAAACTTTGTCCTACATAGAATTTTGATGTCCGAACAAAGGTTTTTAGACGTAAAATGGTAGGTAGTAGGTGAGAAATGGTCCCCAAGAATTCTCTCTGTTTTAGTTTTTTTCGTCTTCCGAAAGGACAGGAAGAGGGATGGTGTGATTACACCAATAACTTTTGAAAAGCTTCTTGACAATGTACGATTCGTTACTAAGCGATTTGCAAACTTCAGAAGGATGCAGAGGGGAGGTGTGCCGCTTGCATCCGAATATAAAGAATAAGAAATTTATGAGACTTCTTATAAGATTTCGCAGGAAGTGAAAAAAGAAATCTACAGAAGTTGTCCAGCTACAAAGAAGATCTTTCTTACACCTCGCTACAAATGGGCCTCTTTTTGTTCGACTAGCTGTCAGCGCCAGTCGCTACTGTTGTATGTATCCGATCTCCAAATGTGACTATGATGATACGCAGCTCATTTTAAAGATACTCTTTATTTATTTACTTGTATTTTTAATTAACTAATTTCAGTTTCACTTTCGTCGAGCCACTAGCTACTATCCATTCTTCATTTAATCACTCACTTGCGAATTTGGCAGTATATTATCGCCAAGATTTTACTAGCTCAGGGAATTTCTATCGTCTCGTCATTTTTTTTTTGAAAATTTAGGTCTTACAATGACTTTTCAAGGTAATGGTTGCGGTGAGCACGTTTGGCTCCATTTAGAGCGAATTTATTGTTTTAGAAAAAAGAAACAGAATTAAGGACTGATAGTGTTTGCTCACGGGAGCAGGATAAAATCCATGTTTCTGTCACCCTTCCCTCCTCACTTCCAGAAGGAACAGGAAATAGGAGGCGCTGTTCTGCAATGATCCGAATTTTCTATGAGTAAGCCGTTTCCAACTTCTAGTTTCCAGTCGCGCTCTAGATTTTACTAGCACTTCGTGACGCGTTAACGTCCGTCGGTGTCCATATCCGAGAAGCACAACTGATCACAACAATTTCATCACCCTGCTGGACGAGTTTCCGCGTAAGTCGTTAAAGTTTGGAATCAACCGGTGTGATCCACACATTTTACACCTAATCGCTCGTGGGTACATGGGAACGTGGTTTTTGATCGTTCGTTTCTTTGATCTCCTACAGGAGAAATTAGTGAAATCGCGTTCTTTGATGAGCTACCATCATTAGATGAACTAACCGGTCGCGACCTAATGGCTAATTAGGGTCATTGCTGTCCTATCCATCCTGATCCAGAAGTCCTGAGACTATGTATTGTAAGTGGATCTAGGTCCAGGTTTGGCCATTGATTTGCTGTTTTCGAAAGATTTAGTGACACCAAGGTTTGCCACGGGTGGCGTTGAATAGCTCGCCGCCCTGTGGGATTCCATCTAAAGTACAGGTTGAGTTCACCCCCAAGAAGTGATAATCGAAGGACCAGATTCGGAAATAAATTCAAATTTCGCGTCTTTTCCCCGTCAAAACTGCTTGAACTGTGTGAACTTGACCTAGTTAAGGAATTTTATTGCGTTCAGGCGCTTTAACCCATAACTTGAATTAGATCGTGAAAACCCGTACCTACACCACAATTTACGGAGAGTAGATGGGGAGGTGGAGAAGTCGGATGCTGTGGGACGCTACACTTCTGTTAACAACAGTAACAGTAAGTAATTGGTTGCATGTTCATGAAAAATCGATTTAAAAAATCGTTAGGATCGATACAAACAAGGTCTTTTCTGCATTAGCTAATACTGGAGAAGTTAGAGCGCTTGGAGAAAGCTAATAAATCCATGAAAAAGTTCCTAGGAGGGTTCCACGTCCCGAGGAACTGGTCTTTTACCACGAAGAAATCAAAAAATTGGAAAGAAAATTCAGGGAAAAAATGGAGTGAAAGGAAACGACATTGAATCACTCTATAGGATAGTATATGAAATAGAGAAAGATCAGAAAGCCAAAGAAACAAATTAACGACCAGTTAACCACGGCTAGATCGAGTCTATCCATAAAGCTACTTACTGGACAAGTTATGAACAAAAGCAGAATACGTTATGGTAAAGGTTGTATTTGTTGGTCAACTAGTTCCTGCAAAGCTCTTATGATCTTTGCACTAACGGGTCTCTAGTACATTAAGGTCAACGCTGTATTGATAAGTTTTATTAGAAGAAATTTCTCCTATAGCACAGGCACATTCAAAATAAGAAGAGTCTGAAAGAAGACCAACCTCCTGACACAGAAGAAGAAAAGGAATAAGAGGAAAGAGGACGTAGAAAATGTCTGTTATGGACCCACTCACTCAGAATTCTTACAGACTTTTAATAAGAAGTAGTGAAATTTTTTTTTTAAAATAAGGGTCAATAATTGGTTTTCAGAATCCTAGATGTTTTTTTCTTTTCTTTCATGGACTTGTGCAGAAAAGCTCCTTGTAAATTAGAATTCAAGCCGGAAATTTGTACGAGAAGCAGCTTCACTTCCAAAATCCCGCACTCGATATTGAATTACGCCGTAAAGTAGAGGATTTTCGCCTGTTGGTGAGGTCACGATGAGATACTCATAATTTGAGGCCTCATCATGCAAAAATGTGGTCTATAACAAAGACAAATTGTTTGCAGGATTAAAAAAAACCATCCAGTAGTGTCAATTTCTTCAATATGTTCGGCTTTGTGCGAGCGGCGGCGGTAGTGATCGGCCAAGGTCAGACGAGGGCACATCCCTCGCCTTCCTCGCCGCTATTGTCCCCTCGGTCAGTTCTCAATAGGAGGGATCTCACCCAGGTCACGTGAATGATCGAGAACAAAAAACGCTGTTCAAACAGCCGGAAAATCTGCTGACAAGATCCAGTAAAGCAGAAATAATGGATAAAACGAAAAAATCACGAAAAAGTACCTGTTCAAATCATCGAAAGACATAGCACGAGCGTAAACCGATGGCATCGGTTGCGGTGGAAGGAATACTGCCGTCGGAACAGAGCGGCCCATTTTTTTCAGCAACTTCTGTTGTTTCTTCTCCATTTTTTCCAATTTTCTCATCGTTTTCGGATCTGGTGGATATAGCAACTGTCGTTCTAAATCCAAATGATTCAACGACATTCGTGATCCACGCATTCGCATACGTTCCGAATCGCTGGGACTGGTCATGTAACCGGAATCTGCATTCAAACTTATCATTGAACGACGCATTTGTGGATGAGGCACGTAAGGCTCCGCGTAAGCCCCCGGTGGTCCGCCACTAAGACCACGCTTAGCGTCGAAGGCACCCGGCGTCGCGGTCGGTGCCGTATACGCTCCATAGGGACCATGCGGCCACGCGGACGGTGGTGGTGGATAGTGGCTGGAAGAGCGGTTGCCCATCGTCGTCACCACGAGTATTTCGTGGTCGGCGCGACTGACGCCATCCACCAGGCTCCGCCCCCACGATGATCCACGCCTCCGCTCACCGGCGCCGGTGAACCTCGTTGTCGTCCACCAGTCTTGCGCTAATTGCAGTCCAGCGGTTTGTCGCAGTGTCTGTAATTATGATGACGTCTTCTCTTACAAAAGAGCGTCCGGAAGTTCACAATTTCATATCTGGGCACCAACATAACCACATTTTGATCATTCTCATTATTTAACTCCCATTGACTGGATTTCAGAGGATATTCCGTGATTTCGTATACCACTGGATCAGAGCCGTTACAGAGTTCGAATTTCGAGTGCGATTCTGCTAATTCTCACTTCCTGGCTCTAATTTCGCGGATAGAAAGCAAGCAGAAACAAAATAAAATAAAATAAAATAAAATAGATAACTATTAAAGATAAACAGGGCTCTCAAGGTTTCGTGCAGATTTAGCTTAATAGTTCTAACCTCTATAGCCTCCGAAATAGTTTTTCCATAGATTTTAAGAGTACAAAAATCTTCCGAAATGATGCAAATATCTAAGTAAAATGATGCAATGAAAGGTGGATGAGAAACATCATACATAGAGCTGTTTTTGGTTGTTCACCGTTACATTCGATGAAGTATTTACTTTCATTTGCTTCTAATCCATGGAAACTTCTTCATTCAGCGTAATTTGCACTAATGAGGAAGCCACCGTGGTCAAACATCGGAAGCATCGTCTTGACGGAGCAGTTAGGTGTCAAAATTGACGCGCGGACGCACGCACGAGGGCAAATACGAGCGGACTCAGCGCCCCCCTCCGAACGGCCTCCAATAGCCAGGCGTGGCTTCGCGCTTAGCACGTTGAGCCGAGCCGACCTTGATCTTGATCCACGGAACACGGATTTCCAATCACCTCTGTAAACGGCGAATGTCAGTGTAAGTTTTCCCGTTGATTGCTTTGGTCAGGATACCTTGACCTCAACGAACGCAATGTCGCGTACATCGTATGTCCTGCGAATTTGTGCGAATTTACTTATGCGCTTTTTTCTCAAGGAATCCATCCACTTAGTGCCTGGAGAATTCCAATTTCAAATCCAATTTCATCGTTAGATTTCAATTAAGCACAAATGTGTGATCGTGTTCTGGACGAAGATAACTTGCGCCCGTCGACAATCAAGGACGATCGCGCATTGGATAACGGCTAACGCTTATGGATACATACGTCGCGACAGGCACACGTCTCGTGATCTAATCGGAGCCGGTGGTGGGCTGAGACAAGTGGGAATAACACGACTGCCCGCTTCTTCTCGTACGGAAATCAGAGGGAAAAAAGCAGAAGGTGTATTTAGGGACTCGCAATTATGAAGACATTTTCTGGCGGAGCTTATATTCAAAAGACTTTCTTAAAGAATTTACACAGATGTTCACAGAAAGAAATTCCAAAAATGAGGAAACATCGAAACGATAAATGAACGATTTAGCAACAATTAATCAGTTAGAAACTCTTCCTAAACATTCTTTTAGTCTAACAACCTCCTCTTAGGGAATAAAACAAAATAGAAGAAGAAATGCCTTAACCATGCCTTGACTGTTCGTTGAATAACTCATTTTTTTACGCAACTGACAAAACTGGCCCCCTGTTACCTCACAAAACGTTTCAATGTCTGGAATCCGAACCATTTGGAGTGTTTGTAGCTTTCATAAAGCTGATACAGAATAAGCACTGATCGGTGGTTCTGAAAGAGTGAGAGCCGAAAATTACAGATGCTTTCTTCATAGCGGTGAAAACTATGTCCATATTACTATTATATATTATTATTATTATTATTGGTGCAGGAAGTGTCATTGTCATTGTCATTGTGCTACCGAAGATCTCGAAAATAGCAGGGCTCAGCTCATAACGATGTATTATATGCATGAAGCGATCGTAAAACGCCGAAAACCCGGTCTTCCAGAAAGCAACCTTACTGTCGCTCGGAAATAGTTGGCGAACTAAATGGGTCATGAGTTGACTGAATTGCAACAAAAGACAAAATTCAAATCAGGACATAAAATAGGGGATCATTTCTCGCAACTCGTCAAAACGGTAGAATCCACACACGCGAAAACCAAGTCGCATTTATCTCCTGGCCTTCCAAAACGTATTTTTGCTCACTGCTTTCCACAGAAAACCGTATCATTTCCATCAGATCCAAACTTTACTGTAATGAAAGCTCATGTAATAGGACTATTTCGCCTTATTGTCGGAATCGTGAGTAGAGTGGAACGAATTAATCAAATGAGGCGTAGAAGTGTTCTCATTTCTACAATCCTACATCTTTTGCTTCCAAAAACAGGGCGTGTACCAGCTTACACTTTTGCTTTTCCGGCTCGTGGAGCGGCGAATGCGGGAAAATCGTAAAATGACCACTTCAGTTTTGAGGTCAGCGCGATTTCAAAAAGGGAGGTGGTTCAAATAAATATTCTAATTTAATGTGGTATCCTAAAAGTGATACCACCTTAAATTAGAATATGTATTTGAGTTCCTCTATAGGTAAAACTCAAGAAATTGCGGGATTCTCACAAAGTAACTAGTTTCCTTGATTAATTGGAAATTTATCTTGGTTTTAAATCAGCATAGTGAGTCTCGGATTAAAAGGTTTGTTAAACGCAATAGACGCAACCATTGCATTACTTCCCAGAATTTTGGTGCTTATATATTTGTAAAATGACAATAATATTTAACAACAGGAAAATAACAACAACAGAACACTACAAAATAAGTAAAAAAAAATAATAAAACCGTCTGATTCAAGATCAGCAACTTTCTCAATGTGTGGATAAAGGATAAAGTGCCTGGCGCCAACCAATCCGCTTGGGATGCGCCCCCACGTTCACTTCAATTCACAATCGCTTGAGGTTTACGAACGCGTAACTGCTCTATACAGTGACCTGCGACTTATCGACCCCGGAGCGATGAAAGGCTTGGTGAGCAATAAGGCGGACTCAAACCTCCGATAGACAGCGGAACCACAGCGACAGCGCACTTCTAAACAACTGCGCTACACCCGCAACACCTTTCTCAGAGTAGGTGAAAAATCTCTCTTCATCCACAGAAATCTATCCAGAAGGTCTGGCAGAGACTACCCGATTTTATTGCAAGTGTTCAGGGAACGTGTAACAGAAGGTGCGGGCGGACCGGAAGCTACATATACATATGTCTCCAGTTCTGGATCTTGTTGCATGAAAGCTCGAGCAAACACAGACCAGCTCGATCAATGAGCGAAAAATTATCAGTTGCAAGTCATCATGTTTTTTCCAGGCACAGATAGTCATTCAAAATCTTTTTTAGTCGTGCCGTTGACTCAGCGCAGGTGGGTTACTTTCTTTCATTCCTGGTTACTTTTTTGCATCGGCCAGTTGTGATCCGCAGGTGAGGAACAAAGCTGTAATTTGAACAAGAGTTGGAAAATTCTAATGTAAGATCTCTTATTTAGATTTCGAGGCTAAAAATGTGTAGTTCGTCAAAAAGAAGCCAAACATTCGTATTAGTCAACTGTAGTGTTTTGCTAGAAGTCCTAGAAAGTTCCAAAACGATTCCATGATCTCCTCGCATGCTCACAAACAATGGGTTCAATTTCCGCGGGTTTTTCTTCAAAGAATATAACCAATAGTTGTCTTTTCTGGAAATTTTCTCAAAAAAGTGCTCCTTTCCTTTTTTTATGGTCATGCCCTTATTATGTCATAATTTCTGGCATTCGCTTCGGGGTCAACTCTTGCGGTTCAAAAGAAAAGTTCTTCTCCCTATTTTGTAGACAGTTCCTATCTTACAATTAAGAGGAACTAACTGACGCTTGATACTTTTCGCACCGTGACTCTGACCAAAGTTTCCTCAGATGATTTCTCGCAGCTCTTATTTTGCGAATCCCTCGGAGTGAAAGTTGTTGTTGCCATTTGAGCGCAAAAGAGGTGGAAATGGTGTTTTCGCCATTTCCATCTCTTCTGCGCTCAAAAACAACTATTCCTATTCTGAACACATTTTATCTCGGATACCACTTCTTTTTCTTCTTCAAGGGAATTGAATCCATCCAATCTTTTATTCTTGTATGCATATTTTATTTTTTTGTTTTTCCATCTTATAATTATTTATTGATGATTTTTTCATTTATACATTTTCATTTACCACATTTTATGTACTGATCATATGGGGGACGCTAATGTAATGATTGAAAGTGTTCCGGCTTATAACTCAGATAAAAGTATGTAGAGCCAAAACAAGGTCACCATCGTATAATGTTTACATTCCGCTGTATGTTTTTCCTTTCCAAAAGAGGATATGGAAAGTGAAATTCACACCGATGCCCCTAATTCACGGTCAAACAAGGAAAAACTACCAAAACTTTCGCACGGAACCGGTCCCAAATTTGTGGATCATCGGAATGCAGGAAAATCAGGTGCTGAATCATCCGCATCAATCAGAAAATATCTTAAAGGTAAAGCAAATCTGAGCCGTTTACTATTTGTGTAACTGCGTGATAAAATGTGCGGATTTCACTAAGGCATACAGATTGAACTGTTTAGTAAAATGGAACAAAGAAGCGATGGAAAAATCTAGTTTTTCTTCAGAAATATCTCCCTAGTTTTCAACCCTACGTTTTTTTCGGACTTCCCTCAGAAAAATTACGAGAAATCCTCTCTCATGAGCATCACTTTGAAGCATTTGAAAAGGGTAGTGACGCTTGAAAATTGGCGAGTATTCAGGGGAATTTTCTGGAACGAGGGCAGAGGAGTGGAAACTCACAACAAACTCACCTTGTGAGTATTCCTTCCTTGCTGATTTATATACAATCGATCTGTACATTTATGCTTGGGCACAGTGGTTCGTACGGTAATTAAGCGCATAATTTTTGAACTCGTTGATATTTGATGTGACGCCGAGCGAATGTCATAACAATTCATCCAGAAGGTCAACGCTGTGGTCATGGAGATCGGTTTAGAGAATGTCAACCCTTTCTGATTCGTACGCAAACAATAACGATCATGAGAAAACAACGTTTTTTCCCGTTCTCAGTTCTTTAGAACTCAATCAAAAACATGAAAAAAATTGCTAGGAACATGCACAAGAGTACTGCAGACCGAAGATCGCTCGAAGGTAATCTTTTTTCCTGGGAACACGATTTCTGCTTATGCCGAGAGACGATTGCTACAATTATATGCTAGGTATCTTGAAATCGCCCTCCGATAGAACTTGCTTTATAGCCAACAGCTAATGGGTAAGGATGACAGGAACGCGGGGCAAAGATGGGAGAGGGCGAACGGGCAATGAAACGAGCATGTTCATTCATTTATCACTCGAAGGACAATACGCACTTTCACGGTTTGAAGTCTCGCAAAGAGCGCAGCGCATTTGCTTGCCAGATACATTAGGTCGAGTCATAAATAACCTCCATCCAGGTGCACGGTACCCGATGTTGTTCTTTACGCATACGATGGGTTACCCAAACGAGGGATTCCTGTTAACGCTGCGCTGGCAAAACATTGGTCAGACACCAATCTAGCGTTGCGTCACGTTACGTTTAATGAGAATCCAAAAATAGACCTACGCCACGTATTGTTTTGGGAATCCAAACAAGGTAATAGTGCTGCGGCTACGGCACGCAAAGATCACATATGGTTAAAGGCATCACCCCACGAATCTGAGGTGGTGCAGATTTCAGGTGGAGTATTCGTATACGGCATAGTAGATTATGGAGAGGGGTGTGATTCCGTCCATTTCTTCCTAATTGCCGTAAAAAACGCCCGGAAGATGCGGCGCCGCACAAGGCTGGCGTACTCCAATCGGACTCCTTGGAGAAAATGTGTGCGAAAAATAGTGCGCCAGAACGCCTGAAGCCGTATCTTCCGGGTCGTTTTTTTACGGCAATTAGGAAGAAATGGGCGAAATCACCCCGCTCTCTATAATCTACAATCCCGTATACGAATACTCTACCTGAAATCCGTACCACCTCAGATTCGTGGAGTGATGCCTTTAAGGAGTGATAACTGATGGGGCGGTTCGAAATTGGTTTGTCAAATTCCGTTCTGGAGCTGCAACATTGAAAGACGAGCCAAAGGGGTCCTACAGTCTGCGATGACGATATTTTGAAGTCAGCATTGGAACAAAAACCACGTCAAAAAACGAAGTATATAGAGAAACTCAATACGTCACAATCAATTGCTTGTCGCCACTTAGAGAAGTGTAGGAAGAACAAAACGGAAGTTATTTAATATGAAAAAGGGCGATGATCAAGGAATGCAGATCGTACAAAGAGCCAAAAATGCATTTCCTCCGGATGAACAATATTTCTAACCGATCTTCACAGTCCATTTTCAATTTCAGAGCAAATGACAAGAGTTTCAGTGCCCTGTGACCATCATTTTCGCAAGTTACGTAGAGAAGAGGAAACAAAAGTTAACGATTGCGTAAAGATGTACTTCCAGTGCTAGCAGTGCTTCAGAAAATCCTACACGATATACAAGAGCACTATAGTCGGCGAGCTGAAGATCTCGGGGCGCACTGGTTTCAAGAAAGGGCAGGAATTGTTGGAAAATTTTGAATTCTAACTTGTAGAATTTAAAGAACCCGCAATTTAATGGATCGATGGAAAAAACGACCTCGTTCACAGGTTACTAAAGACGTTCTTTAGTAACCTGTGAACGAGGTCGCATTTTAGACGTGGACTCACTATGTGGACGATGAAGCGGTAATTCACATCTTCAAAATAATTTTTGTTCTTTACTCCTACTTCTTTAATGTGTGTTCTCTAGCTTCACTTCACTAAATTGTACCTTTTTCTACTTCTTCCTATTTTGTTTACGAAGCTGTCCAAGAAAGAGATGTTAGTGTTTTCTTTTGCAAATTCCGCTCCGAAAACTCTGCAAAGATGTTCCTGAAAAAGACCAGAAAAAAGATGGAGACATTAGAATTTAGCTGCTTTTTCCTCATTCGATAGCAACTTTTTCATTAAGTTTGAACCTCATAGGGGAAGAAAAGTGTAGGAAGATGCTGTAGCTCAAAAAAGGACGAGTATCCTACCAACGATTTCTAATTATATAGGAAAAATTGTTACATTCTCCTGAAAGATACAAAATTGTTAGATTACCATCGCGGTCAGTTCTTTGCCGATCCAGATATGAGCCCGTTTCACTCACAAGAAGAGGGGGAGAGCGCAAGAGGTGAGCACATGGACGTACCACCAATTAAATGAAATGGACAAGAACTGTGGAAAGAATCGTGGAACATTATGCAATGTTTTATCAAGGCAGCACCAAATTCAATCGAATGCAAAAAAATCAAAGGGAACTTCTATAGAAATAATGAATAATTCTGGTTGCTTGAAAATGTCACGACTCAAGTGTAAGCTCTGCTACAATCGACAAATCAATAAAGCTCAAAAACTGATGAGAACCTGTTCAGTCAAGTTGAGGTACATATTGCAAAACAGTTACAATAAACGTTAAAGCTCTTTGAGCACCGGATTGCTTCAACCAGCAAATAAAGTTCGGAAAGTGATGTTCGGCTCAGATAGTCGAGTAAGACAACTCGCCCGAATATGTGTGAGTTGTCCGGACGTGAGGACGTGAAAGATGTTGAGGGACACAGGCAGGAAAGAAGGGAAGAATACATAACTTGAACAGAGCGAAGTGTGCACACAATTTTGAGGACCATTGTGATCAATCAATACAGTGATAATCGGTCTTCACATTGAGCAGGTTCGTACAGCAAATACCCGAAACACAATTGGTAATTTATAGGTACTTATAGGTAAGTTTGATTTTACTGATACAGGTTCATGTAACTGCAGAGTAGTTATATAAATCTGATAAACGGATGTATCAGTAAAATGTAACAATAGAGACTAGAGAGATCAACGTTTTATAGATGTGGGACAACCACGAAAAAAAGAAGAACACTATGCCCTGAGTCAGAAAAGTCGAGGCAAACTATAAAAATGTGACATGCGGATCTGTAGCGATTTCCTCGAGGATCAGCGCTACCTGTGAGTCACATACATCCATATCGGGTGGCATTTTTAGCGGTAGCGGCAGGGGTCGCACCACATCCGGCATCGTTGTGTACAAACTCGCTGGACGACGTCGCCTTACGTCGTTTGTCGTAAGCAGGTCGGGACAGTTATTCTCAGACTCTTCTTGTAAAGAGAGTTTTTTGCCTGGAATATGAATTTGTGTCAAACATCTCTTCCAGTTTGTTGGTAGTCTATTGGATCTGTGGAAATATCCCGGAAAAACAATAGCAACAACGTGTGGGTCAACGAGTGGCCTGTAAACAAAACCAAGCGGTATCAATCTAAGCGCTCGATAATGCTTGAACTATAGCCAAGATTGGTATTGATCGTTGGAAGTGAAAGCTGTGAGTGACGTATCTCAAAAGCAGGATGAATTACAGCAAGCAAAAGTCACTAGATCATGCGCCCCTGCGCGGATTAAATTCGTCAGTGGTGTTTTCCGTGATCCACACAGAATACATTGTACTTGACGCCCAAAAACGGGTGGGTTACGGGAAGAGAGTCTTTGGGATTCGTCTGGCGTGTACCGTGTTCAGTGTTTCCCATCTAAATGCGGGTGATTTGAGAGTGTAAGTCACTTACGGTCCTCATCACCCTTCAGAAAGCATTGAGATTCAGGAGCAGTACTTCATGGTCAATGAACGACAATCAGGCAGTGTTTATCTCCTCTGATAAACTGTAATAGGAGCCATGAATCTAAATGATTTTCATAAAGCACCCTCCCTGCTCATCAAAACCCACAGAGGTCTTGATATGGGGTTGGTTCGTGTTTGGTCAAAACTCATACGTTCTGTTCATTTTTGCTGCTATGTTCTCGGACTCAGGGGACAGATCCTCCTAGATTCAACCTCCGTTTTGGAGTTTTCATGACGTATTTGCGCTGAGATCCCAGAGTTGTGGAAAGTTTTGATTCCGCAAACACATCTAGGTGTCCCTTTACCCAAAAACAGTGAACATCTTGTTTCTTCTATGTAACCATGCAATAGGAGTAGGGAAGGTCATACTCACGATTACGTGCGAGTTCGCTGGTGATATTTCCACAAAGATCACGTTATTCCGTTCGGTGTTGGAAAACGAGGGCCATCCTATTCAAATTGGTGGAGATGTAAAGCAGACAGAACGGATTCTTTTCTGAGCTGTCCATGAGTTATGAATCATATTTTCATGTTCGTGTTTTGACCCATGTAATAGACCATGTTTTCCACAACTTCGTTTGAAAGAATATTTTAAGCTCCATTGTTGCTTTATATATGAATACCGTAGAGAGTGAAAAGTGTGAAGGTCAACTTCAGCGTCTCTACGTCTGCAATGCATCTCAGACAACAACTGAAAGCAAAGTCTTACCGATTTCGCTCTTTTGCAAGCAGTTATTACTGGTTAGCTTGTCCATAATAGGCAAGGGAAGCGGATGTATGGTCGAGGCCTGGGTACTCCCGTGCGAATTCTCCTCGGCTGAAAATCGAAATATTCACTAACTGGTGAACAAATCACAGCACGTAGGAAGGGGAAAAGAACGCTTCACAACAGAAACCACCCACATCCAGGTCGATAAGAGGGATTGGATGCTGTAGACATGGGTTTGTATGCGGACGTGTAATTGTCTTGATTGTAGGTGAATTGACTGAAAACATGCACATCACATGGTTATCGATTTGGGGCGGAGCCTATGAGACATCAAAAAGTGCAAATGTGATGGCACTTGGTTGGAGGAGTTGATTGGTATGTCAACAGGAAAAAGCGGAAAAGTATAGCAGCGTCAAAACGACATGAAACACGTACGCAACTGCGTACGCGGCCTGTCTTGAGGGGCTTCGGTGGAGCGTAGCGGCTGGGAGCGTGGTGAAACCCTTGCTGCCACCGCCCATCATTGCAGTATACAACGGTCCCACCTCGGTCCCAGCTGCTGCCTCCCCCGCGTTGTTTCGAGCGCGTACGCAAATGGACCGCAACTACACTCGTGATTCATGTCGTTTTGATCTGTCTATAATGTGCTCTAGCCCGCAATTGCGACCTGCTCATCTTTTGATGTTAAATTTCCATTGGGTGTGACTACACTTGGATGAAAAATGGGTCACATGCAGAGTGTCTGAAAGGGGATTCACGAGGGGAACTGGTAAATAAATGTGCCACCACTGATTTCAATAACTGGTCCGGAAAAGAAGAATTATTGGTGAGATGGAAATGCGATTGTGCAAGCGAACCTCATAAATCGCATCTGCTGATTGACCAATCGTCCTACCGCAGACTGTCGTGTCCTGACATTTTTATACGGTTGGAATAATACGATGTACACCTAAAATTGTGCGGTTGTTCGGGGGTCACTACGTCACTCGTTCGTTGTTCTCTCTTGTATTCGCACTAGTATGATACACACTTTTACTGTGTTTGCTTGTCACAGTAGTAATATAGAAAACACAGTATCTTTAAGAATCGATTAAATTAATCGATTTCTTTGAAATACCTTAAGGGCCGACTATTCTGAAAAATCCCTGGAATCGCTTCATATATTTCAGCACCGTTCTGCCTCTTGCTCTACCTCTGTTCCTAAGGTTGAGATTAAAGGGTAAAAAGAAAGTGTCCGGCGGTAGTCAATCTGCTTCGAATGCCCATTCGACTTCAATGCAGAATCATTTGAAGCCTACGAACACATGCACAACGGGAATTGCTTAAACTAGCCGCCGACGTATCAGCTTAGTGTCAAGGTCCTTCGAGACAAGCTTGACACCAAATTATCAAACTTGAAGCGAAGCGGGAAGGCTTCGTTGGCCACGGACGGTTCCTTACCATCGAGTGAGTAGTCACATGCAAGTTACATTTGCTATTTCCGCTAAGCCACGAGCAACATCGAAATGGTGGAAGCCAAGCGTGGTCCACTCTGTGGCAGTGGCATAGGGGTCCACATCCACAGCGTACCGTAGCTTGTCGATGTCCACCTCTAGTAACTGACCCTAAAGCCCAGAATTGTCTCTCGAATATTCGCCATTCTTGAATTCTTGAACCACATTTTTTTACGAAATGACAATTGCATGGTATATTTGGACCAACTTGGTGTGGGGTTACGGTGCGTGTGGATGTGGACCCTATGCCGCTGCCACGGGGTGGTGTAGAATTATAGAAGAGAAGGGAATTACGAGGATTGGAACTTTCGTGGAAGATACTACGGGGCCGCCGAAAAAATTGGAAGAGACTCACGTGATAACCTAGTACTTGATGTACAGTACAACAAGCTCTTCATATGGTTAGCTTTGCTTGGCAGCAACCCTCGAACTACCCACTGCATAAGGAGTCCATGTTGTCGTTCGCAGCCGCCTACACGCACAGCAAATGCGATTCGAAACCTCTTACCTTCGGAGCGAAGAAGCACACCAACGCAACGGTACCCGACAACGATATGCACATGCACAAAGATGTGATTTGTATCTGTAAAAAGATGCAAATGAACAAAAGCAGAAATTCATTGTTCCTTTCTCACCTCTCTAATTAATACTTCCCTGCTGAGGGCCAATTTCCGATTATCAGAAAAGTTCATAATTCCAGTTTTCGTTCATCATAAAAGTTGAAAATGAAGTTGCTTGGCTTACCCGGAAATTATTTTGCGTAGCAAAATAAATCGGTCCAAATGACAACCACAGAATACATGTACTGTACATAGTAAAACCGATATGACGTGTTTCGTTGAAATTTTCGGGAATTTTCCTCGTTTTAAATGCGTACACTGTACATGCGACGATAAGCAGTAAATTATACAGCAATGAAACCAAAAGATGCGAAGCGGTTGCCTGCAAGTATGTTTCATATCAGGGAAAAATCGAGCTAGTCGTCGAGCTCCACCGACCTTGCAGGTGAGCACCGCCTCAGTGCGCGATGGGAACACCACCTTGGTGCCTGGGGGATCGACCAGTAACCAAACGATTGATCCAAACAGTTGCACTGACACAATGGAAACGCAAATTCCCACCTGAAAATATGGTTCAAAAGGGAACATAGGTAGGTTAATGAGAAGAGAAAATTGTGCACATGGTGACTATTTTCCAGGGAAAAGATGTTTTATACGTGAGCTGATAGAGTTATGTTGCCTCGGAGCGTAAATCAATAGTCGGACGAGAAGCACAGGCGACTGAGGTTGTGGAAATAATTTTAAAAAATGTTGAAATAATTAGTTGAGCAGGTAAACAAAGGCAAACAGCACATTTTCATCCCGCACAGAGCAAGTCCGTCGAGAACAACCACTCACTCTCTCATTCACCTTCCCTTTCATTCGTTCTCTCTCTCCTTCATTATCTCACTCACCCAGTCCCTCTCATTCGCTCCCTTCTTCACTCTCTTCTCTCTCTCTCTCGCTCACTCTCCTCTCTCGTATTCAGTCTTTCCTTTTTTCTCTGAAGCGAGTACAATATGATGGCAAAGACAAACGAGAAGCGAATCGTAGAAGACAGACGACTTCTAAGACCTTCCCTTACAAGATGAATAAATAGGAATAGCGCAATAAGTAGAGGAGAATACAAGTAATATAAAAGAAAGTCTCATCCACAGAAGAAATAATAACTCCTTGATGGTTTTTTTTCAGTGCAAGGTGAGGTCAGATGTAAGAGGCGAAAAGAGACAAGTTTGCGGACAGATTATTGAGATTATTATTACAATGCATTTTTACAATTACAAAAATCAAGGAAAAGACACTACCTGTGCTGTTGGTGTGATACACCGTGGCCGTTGTGCACTATCTGGCTTGAAAACCCGCGCTAATCGGTTGGTCTTCGTGATAATAGCAGCATAAATAGCCGACATCGATAGTCCCATCAAGACCTTTAAATGCATGCATGAAGACTTTCAAGGCAAACGTTATGAATTTTGTCACATTGGACTTTCTAAACGTCCGATGAAAAGTTCCGCTATTGCGAATTTCTAAGACACTTGTAATTAATCGATATACATAGCTTACCCTGGTAAAAGCGCATGATGGTGCAGAAGGCTGTGAAACGAGGAAAAATGTGAGGAGGTAGCACATCGATATACCACTGATCATACAGTAACATAATTCTCGACCAGATGCCATGATCTTCAAAAGAAAATCAACGATTAACAAGGTGCCGCTGCCTAGCAAATCGATAGCTATTCTAACCACTGGCGTATTGGAGAATTTTAAGAAGACACCGACAACGAATATAGTCGATGTCAAGCCAAGCAGTGAAAAACCTGCTGGTATCAGCGCCCATGCGGAGTCCCATCTGAAACCATTCATCACTACCATACAGTAAGTCCTGTTAATAGGTACGGTACGTCGTTCCACTCACCTCATAGACACTGGAGGGATGGGCACGCAGTAGCTTTGGGTCTCATCTGGTACTTCCCCCTCAGGGCACATATCACACCTGAAAGAAGGAGGAAACCGTCGTTTCTCCGCACATTGATTCATTGATCGATAAAAAAAACCTCGTGACATTGATTATGATACTTGTCGCAATGTCGCACGGAATACAAGCCCAACAACAAGTTTGATCCTGATATGCGCTGGAAAGAGGTGAATTCTTAGGCAAGTTGATCGAATTCAGATCAATCGAGATGGATTTGGCCGGCCTTCAATTGCTTACTTAGGAAAGACTCCAGCTTCCAACACTCAAATCCTTTGCGAACCAAAACAAATCTACAAGAAAGGAGCTTTGTCAGCGTCACCGACCCTCACAGAGGATGCGCGAGAGACAAAACGGTCGCATATGAAGCGTAGAATTTAAGAACATAATAATTATGCCGCCGAAAAAAAAGAAAGCGAGGAGCAGGAGGCAGTACGAAATCTTTGAGAGGAAAATTGTTGAGCACTTTCACGTGCTGGATTTTTATATCAAAAATTCTCAGCGTGCTGAAGCGAAACGCGGGCGAGAACAAGCTAAAAGCGAAAAATAGTGTTATTTGAGAAAAAGAAAAAAAAAATGCGATACCGATAATGTCCTCGAGGGCAGTCCGTAGAGCAGACAGAGAGGGGACTCTCGCCATGAGCCAACCGAAAGCCTCGACGAACTTGTTCTACCCGAATTTCGAATGAGTCCTCCGTTGATCGCCATTTTCCGACCTCAAAGTTAAGGTATTGATTCAAAGAACATTAAAGTTGTTTTGAATCTGTAAAAATCTCTTAAAATTGCACTGTTGAATGCAGCATGCCACGAATCTGACGTGCTGAAGGAATGCACAGGGAAAGGCTAGAGATGGAGTTGTAGATTGCGAGATCCGAGGTGGTTTTCTCCCTGATCGTCGCGAAAAATGATGTGGGAACCGCTAAAGTTCTTACGAGGTACGTTAAAACGCTCCTCTATGCACACGTCCCGTCTCGTTAGCAGCCTAATCATCCGGTTTACTTGAACAGCGTGGTGAGAAGACATCACTTATCCTCGACCCCTCGCACGAGGACGCGGCGCGTGCACGAGGGTGGTGCGTTGCAATTAAAACCGTCGCAAGAAACGGTGTCTTCCACACCGTTTTTTACCCCCTCTATTCCCGCAATCTACGACTCCATTTCTAGCTTTTTCCCTTGGTTCCCTCACCACATCAGCTTCGTGGTATGCTGCTTTTGATGGGTGGGTAATCACTAAAGACCGTCGATTAGGGATAAATGAGACAATGAGACACCTCTGATCCCGCAATCTAAAACGCCGCTTCCAGCTTTTCGTGGTATGGTGGCTTCAATCAAGTAGTATGAGATTATTCTGCTCACCTTGTGATAGATTCCTTTGTTGTCCAGTTGGAAAACGTCATAACGTCCGATACCGTCTCCATTAGCGTCGATAAGTGGAGGTTCGTTTTCTGAAATAACAGACATTTATCGACCTCAGGTTGGGGACGCATGGCTAATTGACACACGGAGTAGCTGCTGATCCTTGTTTATTGTCCTGTTTGCATGAAAAATTTAGCATATCCTGTACTTTCTATGCTGATTAAGACTGTTATTTTGAACTTTTTTTTTGCATCAGGGATACTCCCTAACACACTATTGATTGATAAGGGAGAGTTCTGGCACACGTACCACTAAGCGACACATTTCTATAATACTTCTGTAGACGATCACCGAGAAACCGGGACGTTGATAAAGTACAACGATGGAATTCCCTGCTACCACATTCATCCTGGAAAATAGCGGTTTAAACCGAAGAGAGCCAAGCCGTAAACATAAATAAGCAGCACTGCTAACAAATAATAAATACAAGTAAATAATTACCACTATGTATTTTGAAATAGCTCTAGCTAGCACGCGTACTGTATCGACAACAAATGGCACATATGATTCCTGAAAAGAAAAAGACTATTTCTTTCATGGATGACGTCACCGTCAACAAAATTATCGACCTGTTTGAGTGTATAATTGATATAGTCGAAACATTCGCCAAAATACTGTAGTTCACTGTTCCTATTACAGCCTAATGCATCCCAATATTCCTCCAGGAATGTGGAACCGGTTGGCGACAGTTTCCGGAAGAAAGTGATATAGGCTGCAAAAATCAATATTTCACTCCATTTACGTTTCCTCCCCTTCCTTGGGAGATTTTTTCCATAAATAGGCGGTGAGCGTTGTGTACCTTTCTCTTCCCTTACGTAGGGTGCTATGGTAATCGAACCGGCTAGGAGGTGTTCCAGTCTCAATACGACGGACTGCTTGATTCCCCATGAATCACTGGCGACGAACCTGTATGCGCAGATACTGTACATCGAAAGTGCACAGCTGTTTATCGCTATATCATGATCGTCAGGTAAATAACAATTTCGGAAAATTTGCACATTTGCTGCCGCCGAAATACTGCGATGTTGGAGACAGAGTCCTGTGAGGAAAACTTGCTTCAGGATCGTTTTTCTACTAAGGGCATATCAAGCAGTTGACGATGTTGGGATCCCTCGACGAATAAATAGGGGTTAGATCAGGACTATGAGCGTGACCGCGCTCAGTTCTCCTTCACTGTTCGAATGCTCCTACGAGGCACTCAGTCGGGTCACATCTGTGAGCACAAGCGGCGCTCCTTTAATGGGCTCCTGATTTTGCCTCCCCTCTGGCGCGTATGCCCGCTCTCGCATATGTGATACGTTGCTATGTGCATCGTGCGAAGATTCGGTCCCAGCACCATGTCATGCGCATGTTTTCAAGTCTATTGGTGGAAATTGAGTATGATGAGCATGAGCAGCTCATACTGATGATGTACGTCTTCAACGTACTCTTTTTGTGGACAGATTCGAACGTCGTCAACCTTGTGGTGTGTTGCCTTTAACTTACCTCGAACGCATCACCCCACGAATCTGGGGTGGTACGGGTTTCGAGCGGGGCGGGGTGGGCGCAGTGGTTGCGCACTGCAACAGAAGCCGTAGTAAGAAACAGTCCCGGGGTCGTCCGTCCACACTGATACAGAGAGAGATGAGCGGAATCACCCTTTTCCCACAATCTACAACCCCATATAGGCATTACCCGCGTGAAACCCGTACCACTCCAGATTCGTGGGGTGATGCTTTTAAGAAATATGCAGACTTTCTTAGCGCAACTGTCACATCTACATAATCTTTTAGAAGTAATTCAACATTTTCGTCAACTATCCCTCAAATGTTGGGACTTGAACGTTTTAAGTTTTTTTTTTATCTTACATATTTTTTCTCAATGGTAATAAACATTAACATAAAAACATTTCATTCAACATTAAAGGCATCGAATCTGAGGTGGTACGGATTTCAGATGGAGTATGTCAGTTTCCGATCGCGTGTACACATTTAAAGGCATCACCCCACGAATACTGTGTGGTACGGATTTCAGGTGGATTATTCGTATACGGGATCGTAAATTGGGGAGAGGGAGGTGATTTCGTCCATTCCTTCCTCATTGCCGTAAAAAACGGCCCGGAAGATGCGGCGCGTGCACAAGGCGCTCCAATCGAACTCGTTGTGGAAAATAGGGCGCCGGAGCGCCCGAAGCCGTATCTTCCGGGCCGTTTTTTACGGCAATTAGGAAGAAATGGACGGAATCACCTCCCTCTCCCCAATTTACGATCCCGTATACGAATAATCCACCTGAAATCCGTACCACACAGTATCCGTGGGATGATGCCTTTAACTGAGTACACGCGATCGGAAACTGACAGCGTTGTTCTGTAGTTGTTGCAACCTTTTGTGAAATTTTTGCGCTCAAAAAAAATAGAGTTAACTTTCAAGAAACTACTTACTGTCAAGTTAATTACTGTCAAGCCAAGCAAGGAGACACATTTGGTCGCCGTTGTAATACTTGTTCATTTGATATTATAGATAATTAAAAAATCCAGTGATGAAATCTCCAGTTCTCGAAAAAGTTGCAGAAACCCTATCAAGACCCCATTCGTACGCTGATCTGACATAATACTCGCGAACAAACAACGCGAAAAAAGCGACAGCAGCAGCGAACAGCGTTTAGATACAGTGCCAGTTCCCATTCCACATCAAATCAATAGTCAGATAAAATCCTGACGTATCAATAACCACCCATGGCACGGAACTCACCAAAAGTGTCGATCTAGTTCCTTGTGACCTTCCTTGATGAGTTTATCCAGGGTGTGAAGCAGTCGTTTCAGGTTGTCCTCGTCGACAAACATCACCACGCCACGTGCTTTGCGCGTACGATGCATACGGATGAGAAGATCGCTAAAATATTGATTTGACAGATAAAACGACTAGGACGATGACAATCCCTTCATATCCGGAGAATATGAATTTGACGAAAGCAGTATTTGTTGCTATGTAATCGAACAAAATTTGATCAACGTCCAAACAACCTTCTCGCTGGCATATATCCAGCAATAGGTCTTCCTTACAAATATTTTCTGCTGCTTTTTTTTTTAAAACTATGCCTTAAGGTGGTTAACTCCACCTTTTTGGACATATTTCCTAGAACAGGGGGGGGGGGAGAAGTATGATTATGGTGGGTCAAAACGACATGAAGCACGAACAGTTGCGTAGGCGGCTGCGCTCGAAGCGGCGCGGCGGAGCGTAGCGGTTGTGGTCGTGCAAGGACCCGGTGCCGCCACCCACCTCTGCACTTCACCATGGTCCCACTTCAATTTCAACCGCTGTCTCCACTGCACCGCTTCTAGCGCAGCCGCTTACGCAATTGTCCGTGCTTCATGTCGTTTTGACCCTACTATATTCGTACTTTCCCTCCCCCTGTTGGACACATACACAGGAAAAATAATTTACTGTAGTGGAAAAAAGAGATTGTTAAACAGACTTTTAGAGGTGAAAGATCAACGGGTGTAGCTAAGGGAAATTTGAGAGAAAAAAGAGACGCTTCAGTACCTCAAAAGAGGTGAATAGGAGAAAAAACAGCTAAAATGTAAGTGATGCTGAATCCTATAAGATAAGAAACAAAACAATGGAAACATGAGTTGAAGGGCACTTTATGCAGGAAAAAAGGTAAGGGGAAACGAAATTGAAAATGCACAGTGAACAACGGAGAAAAAGTACTGTAAACACTGTCAAGAAATCAATGAAAATAACTGAACACCTAGAAACGTTCAGCTTCCAACGAGTAACTTGAAACAATGTAAAAGAAAATGAAAAAATATCAAAAAAGAGGAGCGAATGGTGGGGAGACGGGAAGAGTAGGTTTGAGAAGATGAATGAATACTGAAGATGTTGGACGGAAAAGGAGAGAGAAACCGGAGAAAAACAGTAGGAAATAAACTTATCAACTAACGAAGACGAAAACCAGGTGAACTGTTGAGCATTTCTAATTCATAGAAACGAAAAAAAAAACATGTGATAGGTAAGGAGAGAAAAGCGACAAGAATGAAATACGAGCGCGTGCGAATACCTGAATGTATCGCCTATTTTTTGAGCTCCAAAAATCTTCTAAGATCACTAAGGAGTTACAGGAACATCTACATAAAAAAAATCTGTTCCCCATATATACAGCATCCAACGCGAACTGTCAGAATACAGTCAGCTTGAACATCGGAAGGGAGTTTCACTTTCGTGGTGGCGCAGACAACGCAAATAAAAAAACGAAGCACTGTGAGCGTTGCAGTTCTAGAACACATCACGCGCCGCACCAATACAAAACGTTAACGCGGTCGCGCACCGAAAATTCTTATCCGTCCATCGCCGGCTGATCTTATGTATGTCGCCGTCAATACAGATACCCAGCTCAGTCGCAGCCGCTCGAAATGAATCCATGCCGCGTTCACCTAAAACTAAGAAATTAATCTATTGTTGTGTGACTTCGTCGAGGATACGGTAGGTACCCCACCGTACGAGCCTGTATCAGCAATCGCGTGCACGTATGTCCAATCGAGTTCGCGAACCTTTAAAAAAACAAGTGAAATCGTCTTGAAAAGCATCGGTATTTTTAAATGGAGGGCAAAGAAAAAGAGGAACAATGTTGCTCCATTCCTGTTTAAAAGATCGACAGGCATCGTTTCTGAAACAGAAGACCAATCTTCGCTGTCAAAGCGAAGAGAGTCGGAAAAATTATTTCACATAGCAAATAATCTGTGAAGACATCGTCTGTGGTGGGAATTCTACCGAATCTGATCAATAGCTATCATTTTAGAAGTGCATCTCACCACCTGTCAAGCAAACGGTTTAAGTGGTTCAAGTTGATTCCAAACAATTCCACCCACTAGAAATCGATCAATATGCATCTTTCCAACAGCAAAACATTCATTTCTCCGACCTCCCAATAACCGCTCGATCCTACGGATCTTCAAAATTCCCTCGTCGAAAAAAAAAAAGAATTTCGTATCCGATGCTGACAAGCCGCATTCATTACGAGGGACACGCATCATGTGAAAAGCTCTCAAAACGATGTCATCAGACATTTCATCTGTTGCCAGTTGACGTCAACAAAAACAATGAGGAAACAGGAACACGAAAACAACACGGTTCAATTTATTACGTACGATTTTCGTATTCGGTTACGTATGATTTGCACACGAGAATGAATGTCACCTACCACACGAGCCATCACTTGCGCTTGGAGATTGTCCGGTGGCACAACACGAGAAAAGTAGCCGAAACGAGGTTTCTCACTCAGCTCTGCTCCCGTGGACGAGTAGCTGACCTGTGGAATCTGAAATCTGCGGGTTAGTGCAGTTACTGGGGGTACTAAAGTTATTGGGGGTGGCTAGTTACATCATGTGGGATCGCTTCAGACTTTTTGTCATTGCTACTTATAACTATTTGGTTTTAGCGTTATTAATTAACGAATTTTTGTCTCAAGATTTCTGTCATCGATGTCTTATTAATTGGTGTTAGCTTTATTTTTCATTGAAATTTCATCACCTCTTTATTGTTATTTATTGCTAACTTCTATTTTCATTCTTTTTTTTCAGACACCATTTTGCAGAAATTTGTAGACTCAGTGTATCCTGTGAAATGCACATTCTTCAGCATTCTTCAGAATAGCAACAAATTCTACCTAATCTTTCTCTTCTCTTGACATTTGTCACATTTATGGGATTTCTCAGAAATTTCTTAAGATGTTTATCCTGTGAAAATTGCTAATCCTTGTAAATTACAACTTCGATGCTTCGACACGGTTTGGCTTATTTTACGTGCACTTATTTTCATTAATATCCAGAACAACTGTTACAAAAGAGAATCTCAAATCAAGTACTGCTCCTCATCAAAGTTTTCTTAGAACTATCTTCTATGTACTCAAAAGGATAACAGAAACAAACAATTTGCAGGGAGTTCCGGACTCCATGTTTAGCTTGCTCAACTCTCAATGTTTAGCTATGTAGAAAAGCCCTTAACCCTTGAATAGAGGATAACCGTCATAAATAAACCTCACTCAAAGTTTCTAGACGCCAAAAACGGTAGAATTGCGGGAGATTCTGAAAAATTAATAAACAATTTCTGACGTCTAATGTATTTATTAAGGAATTTCCGTATTCTCATTTGTGAGCAAGCATCCACGACTCACATATTTTTGCTCAAAAATTCAGTTACGTGAAGTCAAACCTAATTTGGATTTTATCAAAGTCATGGATGTTTCGTTCAGTATTTGTAAACAACTATCAGAAAAATCTGCGTATAAGCACCGCTTTCGCCTCCTCTCCAGGCGGTTGAGTATTTCAGGCATCCAGAGGTGACCGCGTGCGAATCCGAATCTGATGTTCGGTCGATTGGCGTTCGGAAAGGTCAGAAGCCAGGGGCGGTTTATTCACGTGAAATGAAGCGTTTAAATGAAATGTACGAGGGATTTTCACCACTAAGAGCCACTCAAAAGATTGGTCAAATGCAGATCGATGGAAAGAACAAAGAAAGAAAATCCGAGGTAGGGAGGAGAATGGAGGGAGTAGGTGAAATATGCTAGATGCTTTCTTGGCAGAGTTTATATAGAGACAACAGATGTTATTGTACTTTTTTAGATTTTTGACACCCCAAAAAATGAACAGCGGTCTTGATTCCCAAGGCATTCGTTCCTGACTAACAGTACGGGCCTGAGCTTGCATTCAGCATTGAACAAACCATTCAAGTGGGAATTCGAAAGAGAAGTATTGGTGTTAGGGTATGAATTGAAACAACGTGCCTTAACGTCACCCAGAAAAAGGTCATCCAGAGCAGAAGACACTCTGGAAGTCCTGATCTCTGATTTAAGAAGTGGCGGAGACCTCCGCGAGGATTTCCGTTAGTTTTCTTCCTAAGATTCAGCAGTAAGGATACAGTGGGTACGCGATCGTGAGTACATGATCCTCTCAAAAAATTAAAAATTGCAAGAAACAGTTTGGAAAATTTCAAAAATTTGATTGAGCGATTTCACAATACCTCTCTCTCCGAATTCTCTGTCCCTGCGATAAAATATGACGGAGTAGGAGCAATGACGGTGGCCAGAATAATAGGAACATTTGTGCATCTCTGGCGTTCTTCATGACTTTCATTCTTTATTTCCAAGTTTTCCAGTTGGGAATGGAAAAAATAAATCAATAGGGATGTATCTTATTTAATTTCTCTTAAAACCTAAGATTTTCACTTGTTAGCGACTTCAGCACATTTCAAATTCTAAAAGTTTGTATAAACATTTAGGAATACCGTGGATGAAGCCAACAAGTAGATGAAACCTCAGATCCAGCTCAATTCTTCTCTTTTGACTTGGGTCTGAGGTAAAAATGAGAAATTGGCCTTGGTTGACAATGGATTCCTCCGGATAAATCTTGCAGTATCAGTAATTTCCACTCTCGTTTCATCGAAAAATTTCAGATCCAAGAAAATTTCATTTATATTGAGTTAGTCCATAAATAACACTATTTTCCAATTGCATTTAAAAAATTCTCAATTGCATTTGCAAATTAAGTGTTTTTAGGAAAAGAATTTTGGAATAGGGACGGTGAAGTTTTTTTGAAATGTTTTTTTTCGTTTCGATTCTTGTTTTTGCCGGCCCTCCCCTTCCTTCCCAATGTTCCACATGCGGAACTGTAGGAGAACTTGCGAACAAGACATGGAGGATAGCAGTTCATTTTTGGGTTCGTACATCCATGAGAAAATTTCTTTGCACTGAAAAACTTAAGCAACGGCAAGTGACTACTAGGAGCGAGTAGTCGCTTACTAGATAAAGGTCTTACACGGAAAAGAAAACTAAAGCGAACTGGATATAGCGGAAAGATGAGAGAGCACTATAGGAAGCAAGGGAGATAGCCATACAGATCTCAGACAAGAGGCATTTGTTCACCAAAATTCCAAAGAAGAAAGAACAGCATAGATCACCGTGTTATCTACGGGATCTCCTATGTGATCAGGGAATCTAGTGAACGAATAGGAAAATAGTAAGTTACCCGGAAAAGCTGCAGCATGCTGGCGACCATTACCGACACCTGGCTGCCAGCAGCGCCAACAACAGCGGCCACTGGCTGGCGATGGTAGCTGGCCGGCGAACCATCCTAGAACGAGTTCTATCCGTCAAACAACTTCATATACAGTTTACACTGGATACTAAATCAGGTGCCGGGTTCCTTTCAGCAGCAAAAAACACAACGACTGAGAAATACACAAAATTCTGCATAAAAAAGTTTCAACACTCGAAAGTTGTCAGGAAAGAAAATGCGACATGTCGGTTGCAATTGATTCGTTTTCAGCGAGAAAAATCAATAGCCATTGATTGCACTCACCGCACAAATCGCACCATCGCCACTGGACATTACTGATTTTATGAACTCCAGCGATTGTTCCAGAGCATGGCTGTCCACAGAGCTGGAAAAAAAACCAGTGAAAATTCATTTCAGTGTGAGTATGTGTTTTGATAATATTTTTAAAAATTCAAAGTGCTATGCATGTCGTTGGTCCGTTTTAGCAGTCAGTCATGAATTTCACGAATTTTCTGTTTCGGTTTTGAACTTCAGTCCCGTTTTAGGCGGTTGCGATATGTGAGCAGTAATGGACACCGAATCCTACGAAAATGTGTGACAATTTCTCCAGAAGATTTAATGTGCAGACCAGAAAAAGAGTCCGTAATTATAACTTACGATTCCACGATCTATGGTGATTTTTAGGTCTATTAAAATGTTTTTTGTGCAATTTGCGATTTTTTTAACGGAAGAACTTTAGAAAATAGAGAAACCTTTTATGGAAAAGGCATAAGCACTCCCCTCTCGTCTTCCTCTATTAAATTTCCAAAGAAGCTCGTCTATTTAATGCCATCCAATGGATAAACTGATCTCAAAAAGACTAATGGACGTCGCACATTTTCACATGAAATATGATTCCGTTTAAGGAGGCCGATGGAATTCGAACAATGTTGCTATTGAAGCTAGCAGTTACAAAGTACTACTGTACCCCTAGAAGAAAGAATTTCTTCCTAGAAAAAAAATAACTATGAGGCAAAATCAATCAAAATAACGCTAAACTTTGAAGTGGAAGATTTATGCTCTGTTTCTTCAACTCGTTTGAGCTGTTGTTACGCAAAATTAGAGAGGATACTGTAGGGATGCGGTAGGAAGCTTATCATGACCATGTTTTTTCTTCAGCTATATCCTTGGGTATAGCTTCTGGGCGATTTTATTTAAAGACCAATTTTTGTAATTTTCAAAGATGTTATCTCACAGGCGTAGTCATCAGCACTTCTTTTTTTTTGACCAACTCATTTCACATCTAGGAGCTACAATACACGTTTGCTCCGTTAGAAAACAAAGTTTCAGACTTTTTCGACAGAAAATAACCACAAAAAATTTACGGGGACTAGAATTCATTTCAAAAATCTTATACCAAACGGAGCTCATCCATGATTTTCTCATTCTATTGCGATCAATGCGATTACTAAAAGGAAGAGTCGACGACCAAGAGAAATCAATTATTGATTTTCTCCTGCGGCTCACCAAGTGTCCAAGATTTGTGCGCCAAGACTGGCTTGAGGCAGTAGGGTGTTATCCTGATTCACTTTCTCCAACGCATACAACATAGCCACCATACGTTGTACACCTTGATCTGCCTTAAACAAGCAGTTCTCGGCAGTAATTAATAGAAATTAAACAAAAAAGCCAAGAGCCACGCCCACTTTAATTTTTCCGCATTGTGATCCGTTTCTACCGGCTTCGTGAATAGGAAACAGACCCCCCAGTACGATTTCGCCAGGCACAGCGACCTGAACAGAGAAATGCCATCGCTCATAGGTCAAAATCAATGAATTGATTACCTGTCGAACGGCATTCATAGTTGCTGCGATATAGTACAGAAGCAACAATAGGATGGCGCCCCATCCCATATCACAGTAAGACCTGAATGAGATTTCATCTCGTTGGATGGCAGCAGAGAAAGGAAGAAATCATCAGCGATCAAAAAAGGCTTATTTTTTAATCCGAAATTTCTAGATGCGACAAAAATATGTACATCGATTGAAGTGATGATAGTGAAAGAAAAGCGAGGAAATAGATGATTAAGGAAGAAGAGCGAGCGCGACAGAATCGAAAAAAGATCAGTACCCCTCAAATTCATGAGCGAATCAGTGTGATGGGAAGTAGATGGGGAATTCAATAGGATGTAACGCTGTTGCGGTCGTTCGCTGTAGGCAGCAGAGAGGGTGATGAAGCAGTGTCCATAAGAAGCATCCCTATGTGTTCCTCACTGTCGTTAATCAGTACATCAATCAATGGCTACTCAATACACTCAAACTCCAAAATGCGTAGAATTCTCGAGAAATTACCAGACAGTGCTTGAAAAATTCGCTGTACTTATTTTGCTGTGGTATGTCATCAGGGAAGTGCGGAAAAGTATGCTAGGGTCAAAACGACATGAAGCACGTACGCTATTGCGTACGCGGCTTCTCTCGAGACGATTCGATGGAGCGTAGCGGCTAGGAGCGTGATGAAAACCTTGCTGGCACCACCAATCGCTACAGTTTGTGACGGTTCCACCTCGGTTCCAGTGCTGCCTCCACCGCGCCGCTTCGAGCGCGTACCGCAACTGCACTCGTGATTCATGTCGTTTTGACCCGACTATAAAATGGACGCAAATTTCAGGAAAAAAAAACCAAATAAAGAAGTGAAGAAGGCAAAAATGTAACTGCAGCAGTGAACATTCGTGTCGAAAATGTCGTAAATGTCGAAGAGTGTTCGTTAAAATCAATGTATTCCGAGGAAAATATAAAGCCTGGATTTGCAGCTGTCACGAAAAAACCTTGAAAGGTGAGAAGCAGCAGGAATGATGTTAAATGAAAAATATAACAGGTGTCTACTGATGTCAACAGCAACTCAAGCAAAAAGACGACTATAAGAGCAAAGAGAGGGAAACGAGAGAGGAGAGAGACACGATCAAGGAATTCTGGGGAACAATGTTACAGAAGTCCGTTGAAACAAATCTCTGTTCAAGTGAAAATGTAAGATGAGGGAGAAGTAAGGTGGTGCTGTACGCATAGGACATTTTGAACAACGCAAAGCTTATGGTTGTCCTTTGGGCACAACGAACTGGTACAGTACTCGAACACATCTTCTAAACGGAAATAGTTATATGAGCAAGTAGATCACGCTCAAAAAAGTGACAGTTGCTCAAGAATATAACAGCTTCGGATGGGAAACAGAGTATGGCAAAGGGAATAGGAGGCCTAAAATCTGCCTAACGATTGTTTCAAAAACCAAACGCTAAACCACTGTATGCTGCGAAATTCTACGGGAAATTTCAGTCAGACGGTGATCACCTGAACAAATAAGGTGAGACATTCGTGAGTTAGTGTAAGTCGCATCGAATTCTGTGCATTTGTTAAGTGATCCGATGTGGCTGTCGGAAAAGAAGAGATCTTCATATTAATCATAGACGAGTATTGGTACACAAGGGCAAAAATAGTAAATTGTCCGCGAAACGTCTGCAGCAAAAGAGCGAGCGGAAAACAAGCATGTGCAGGAAGGCATGCTTCCCTCGCTAGCCTCAGCAATGTTGCTGTGTTGAATGGTTTCACTTCGGAACTAAACACTTCGGAAAATTCCAGAGATTTCGATTGTGCTATATTACGTGTCGTACTACTTATCCTTTCCAAAGTGTGTTAAATGTCCGGACATCGTATTGTGAGACTGTTGAGATGAGAACAACACCGAGTGCAGATCGGGAAAGGACGTCAAAACATGGTTTGAAAAAAATTTCAGCTGTACTCACGTGGGAACTTAGTGATTACTCCAGTGATAGATCCAGTTCTTCTTTTATAAAAAAAGACATTAACGAATTTAAGACGACGGAAAAAAAGCTGTAATGTGACTAACAGTTGTGTTAGTTGTCCTTCATATGAAGAAGTGATAATTGTCCAATCGAAAAAATTGACGGAGGGACCCGGACATAGTTACGATTTCCGCCAAATCGTGGATCAGTTAAGAAAGTGCATGGCATTGTCAAGAAAGTTGTCAAAATTAGATATACAGGACTTAACTTATAAGAAACGCCAGTTTACCACGTATGGAGCTCTATTAATCCACGGAATTATTGGATAGATAAGGAACGGAATGAAAGAAAAACGGGACGGAGAGAAAAACGGCTGAACTTTATTTAAGAAAATCTGTGGAAGGGTTAGTTGTCCTGGAAAAGGACAACTGCCGTTACGACAAAACAAACAGACAGCATCACCGCTGTATGTGTAAGTGTATGTACGTGTGAAATCTGATAGCAGGGCACACGGCCAAGCCATCGAGGACTCCTCCGGGGACGAGGTCTTCGATGACGACGCGGAAGAAATGGGCGTTCCTGAAGAGTGCTTTTCGGAGTCAGCGAACCATGAGGACTCGGCTTCGGCCCCGACTGCGGCTTCCATCCACTCTCGTATTCCGCCTAGCTCGAATCTACCGAGAAGTCATCGGCAAGGCTTGCGCACTTCAGCAAGCTTCAGTTAACAGTTCAACAGTCAGCGATCACATCAGCAGAAAAGCATTTGCCGTCGAAACTTCCTTACAACTCAAAGAGCATTTTTGATATCCAGTGGATTTTTTAAAGGTACCCGCCGAAAACCCATTGGAAATTATGCTTTTTGTGCGCTCAGCGCAGCACAGTGGAAAATTAGCTTTACGGCTACGCACGAGATAGAACTGATGCATCACTACTTAGGTACTTAACAGAATGATGACTAATGACTTCAAATAAATATTCGAACAGTTCAAAATCGAATAGTCCAGGAACAACGCAAAGATCCGAGCATTCCAATAAGAATATTCGAATGTCACTTATCACTAGTAATTGGAATTCGATTGTGAAGCTCTTTTCAATTTTTATCTATATTTACATGAATTCAACTAAACGATACTCTTGATGAAATACACAGATGCCCAGAATCTCCGATTCCAGCTAAATAAAAGAATAAGTAAAGTAGTAAAATGAAAACGAGCTCACCCAAATATGTAAGACAACGGATTCGGAGGGCCACCAAAGATGAGTGATGGAGGTGGAGCAAAGTAGGCAGATCGCTGGCCGTTAGCAGAGGGGATGTAATCACCAAATAATTAAAAATGAAAGTAATAGAAGTTGAGCCAAATGTCGAGGACAAAAATAGGAATCAATCCAAGGAAATCAAAACCATACATACAAAAAACCATACACAGAACTGCAATGTTCAATTTATAGCAGTTTTATTTATATTTTTAACTTTTGCAACAAAAAAGGATCGCGCAGTTCTCGGATGGATCAGAAGAGGAACTGACACTGGTGACGAGGTCAAAAAACAGCATTTGCTCATCAGCTGCAAACTCTCATATGCAACAGTGACTACACCTAATACGAGACTTTTCACACGTGTCTAATTCATTTCCGCCGTTACTCAGGTGTTTTGTCTGCAGCTATGCAAACGACTGTTCAGCAGATGTAATCAACCGCAGTTACGATTTGACACAATCAACACAAACGCCTGAGACCTCCTAAGACAGAAGAAATAACTTGGAAGTTGTGGATTTGTCTGCGTTTTTCAGGAAGGTGATAACTGGAGACAGGCACAGTTTTTTAAAATCGCCGTCAGTGATTTGCAACATTCTCGATGTAATTCGGCAAGTATGCAGCAATTGTTCTTCTGTGTGCAGTAAAAGGATAAACAAGTGAAGATTTCTACTTCTTTCAGTACATGCGAGCGGAAGGAGAATTTTAAGAGCAGACAAAAATGAATCTCATGGAAGCTTCGGCAGCAGGTACAATGAATTCAAGAAGAAAAAATCCTAACCTTCTTTACTGAGCATTTTATATACGTTGTGTTAGTCATCGTTCGAAAAGGTTCCGGAATCGTATTAATGTATAGCCGAAAGATAAAAATGGGGTTAGACTCTGCCTAACGTAACCAAGACAATAAATTAATGCCAACGAGGCGGCGGAACCAACAAGTAACTTAATCAGTGGCGAAAATAGTGATCTCAGTATCTATGCTGCGTACCGAAAACAAAGAACTTGGAAAAAGGGAGTTGCTGCGCCTTTCGATCAAATTTCGATTCGTTAGGCTCAAGGTCATAGAAAACTGAGCAGCACCATTAAGAGCAGCATATAATGAAATTGACGGTATGAGGTCTCTGTGGGACAATGCAGAGTTCGGCTTGTAGACTATGAGCATGAGCCCGCTCATTTCCTCTCAATCGTCCTGAAAAACGGTGTGGAAAACGGAAAACACTAAACAAACTACTACTAAATTTTAAAAAAACCCACCCCAAAATCCAGCCCATATCAAACCATCCAATGAACATAAGTGATCACGTCGATTATTTATGCGCAACGAAGTTCGGGAGTTTTTTCGAAATCAAATCTTACTGAGTAGTGTCATTTATTTTTCTCTAGTAAAGCTGCCCCCGTATTTTTTCCTGGAAGGAAAAATAGGGTGGAAATAAAACCATCGACTTCATTTATCTCTTTTTCACATCTTTTCCAATCGGGCTTCCAAGTAATACTTGCTTGATATCTTGGCGCAAGCTTCGTCCAATTGGGCCCATTGTGGCAGAATCTGAACTTTTGTCGGATAAACATATCATCTTCTTATCAGAACAAACTTTTGCTCGATATGAACATATCAAACCCAGTGCCGTCCATTTGTGTTCCGAAAAGCACTTATTCACTTGGATAAACAGTGTTCGATTACTGCCGTAGCGTTAAATAATGAATGTGGAGATGAATGAGTGGGAGTAGAAGTGAAGTGATCTTTTTGAATGCAGAACATACTCCTATAGCGGCCATAATTTCGTTCACTGGCGTAGTCGATAGAACCGTTTTTTTCCTCCTCAACAAACTCATACATAACCCTTATAGGAACCGAACAAGCAGTTGAGCAGAAAGTGCAGAGTGAACAAAAATTCTCCGAAAAGTCACGCATACATAAATATTACTGGGAAAATTCCTATAGGCACATAGTTGGCCAGAATAGAATGTTTTCCAAAATGAACCTCACGGTCGATGGTTCGAGACCGTCATAGTGCCAACGGAGCCATTCAACCCTCCGGCTTCGACAAGGTGGCACCAGACTTGTCTGGGAGGAGGAAAACACTGACGTGACGTATCGGCCCGCTCCAGCAAGTCGTTCCGAAACCTCAACGACTACGAATTGCAGTAAAAACACGTTTCCGCATCCCAAGTGGATTAGTGCGCCTGTGACTTAAATTTACAGAAAGAAATATGCCGAAGTCCCGGAACTCTCGAACCATGTAGCTGTGTAGCTGTCGGAGCAGTTATGCATAATACTGTGTCTTAATAGATACGATAACTTATGGTTTTTCTGTTGCTAACAAATGGATCCACATTAGGAAAATGTGGCCGCAGCATAAAAAGCGCTTCATTCCCACTTTTAGTGCCAGATATCAACATAAGATAATGGTTAATAATGCATAAACACATAAATTACAGGAAGATTATGCAGGGACCTTTTGCCGAAAAGAATGTTCAGGTCAGAAAAAAGAGAAGGAAGGGAAAGGGTGAAAAAGAAAGCATAGTCCTTACCAGATCAAAAAATCAAAAAAGAGGGAAAAGAGACAAAATGGAAAGGCATAACTAAGGTACACTGAATAAAATTAGCGACCATATCGGAAAGATTTGCGAGCAGCTGGTCGAAAAATTCAACAACAAACAAGCACTAAAAAGCGAAGCAGTGCAATGAAGCGCAAAATGCGACATAGGTATCCTCCGGTCTCACTAAAACAGGAACTATCAGCAAAGTTCTTGCAAGGCACAAACAAAGAAGCAGAGCGGAAAAATCTTCAGTTTTCTATGTTTTATTAGTGCGTCGTTGAGGAGTCAGGGATAATATTAAGGAAAAGAAGAAGAATAACGTTCGTTAAATTCCTTTCATTCCAAGAGCGATCGCAGTCCTTCTATTCCCTTTCTAGCTGCGACGATATTTTGATCTTAATTACACGTTTCTATGCGGTTGCAGTAGCATTTTGCTAGAAAGAAAAACTCATGGACATCAGGTGAAGCGAATATATAAGGAGGAAGTAACAACAATAGAAGAAACAGTGAAAGTGGAAAAAGATGGAAGAAGAAAGAAAATACGACAGTTGCAGATGAAAAAATTCAGATCACCAATTTTGCGGTAGCAAAATATTTACTCACTATTTTATAAGCGAAACAAAAAAGTACGTATATCTTTGGTCACTACCTGGATATCATCACTATTAGTAATCCTAACATTTAGTACAATATTCAGATGGGATAATTTGAATAAGGACATCAAAATAAAAGCAGGAAGAAGTCCTCCGAGGCTTCCAACTATATTATCCCCTTATTTTCAGAGAATGAGCGTTTGTGAATTGCGTGTTTGCGAAAACTACTAAGGTACAGCCAAAGCTGTCCAAAATCTCCAATATCGTCGATTTTAAATAAAAATGGATATCGTCCGCTGAACAACAGCTGCAGATGACTTCCAAAAGCGATTACGAAAAGCATTTCTCTTTTCGT
Source organism: Necator americanus (assembly GCF_031761385.1). Taxonomy (NCBI): domain Eukaryota; kingdom Metazoa; phylum Nematoda; class Chromadorea; order Rhabditida; family Ancylostomatidae; genus Necator; species Necator americanus. The sequence goes on from NC_087374.1 coordinate 18,929,945, forward strand.
AAAATGCCAATGATGATTTACTGAAAATTACTGAAATATTCTCAGTTTCTCAGAATAGAACAAAAAACCAAGCTTTAAACGAAAAATTTGTTCGAAGTATGCGGAAAAGACTACAGTGTTGAAAGAAAAAAGCCACAAAGTTCCCTTTATCTCCATGTAAACATCATAGATATTTGAGAATAACATTTTCCCGCTTCTTTTTCTAGACGTTAACTAAACACTTTCTTACATTCTAGAAAACGTGTTTGTAAGAGTTACATTTACTTTTTCTCACTTTCTGCAAAACAGTTTCTCTCTCCCCTCAGCATATCGTTTATCTCCAGCTTCAATAAAAGAATAACCAAGAATTAAAGAAAATTACAAGGAATATGGAATTATTCTCGACGTAAGTCAAAACGTATTAAAATTTTCAAAAACTCTCTTCTCTAATCGAAGAGTCATTATCGGTGAAAAAAAGAGAAGGGTCGAAAACAACATGGCTGTTGTCATTCCCGTAAAACGGATAAAAACTTCGTTCCAATGGGGTCTCATTAGCAATAAAACGCTGGTTAGACGACTAACAGAAGAACTGCAAAAATTGGCCGATGAACACTCCGAAAAACCATGCACTACGGGTACCAATGGAATAAAGAGTCAGTTTCTCTGCGACGAAGAGGCTGTGAACTGAAATTAGCTAATTCCACGAAGAGACCAGAAAAAACCGGGGAGGAACAATGGCTTACCAGTAACCGGGCACAGATCGACGTCCAAGGAATCCTTGCTCACGCCAGAAAACATCGGCGGCGATAGCGCAAAAATGTGAGCGTTTAACTATGTGCGAAGATTTGAATTTTAAACAAATGAATTGACCGAAGTAAACTATCGAAGAGGTGCTATGTTTGTTTTTCGCGCGGCTTAAAAAGAAGGGAGTCTGATCCCATAAGTTGGCGAAAATAGTAATTTTCCTCACGAAAAACAGCAACAAAGCAACATTTGAAAAACACGCAAACGATCCAAAATTTGGTGAAAGTATTAAAAATTCAGAAATGGGCAAACAAGAAGCCATGGAACAAGTAGGATAAGCAAATCAACCATATCAGCAATAAAGATCTGTAAACCACGGAATAAGTGAAGGCCATGAATGAGTTTGGGAATCCAAATATAGGAGCGCATGGACGCGGATGAGGAATTGAAATAGAAGAGGTTTTTGAAGACTTTTTTCTGAACTCTGGACTTTCTTAGGGGAAAATTCAAGCAGGGTTATAAGGATAAGATATAGTAGTGTGGATAGTGAGTAAGTTGAAAGCGATGATTTTCAGTATGCAAAATTCCATAACTCGAAATCGGCCATGGTCAAAATCTTTGATGTGATTTCAAATGGCCATGAGACTTCCAAAGAAGGGGTCTATAAATATATGTATATATATGTGTATTACTTTTGCTGAGACCTATGTATGCATACCTGTGGTCACCTCAATGTGAGGGAAGAAATAAACCTCTTGTCAGAAACTATGTACTGAAACAACAAAACAATTGTTTTAGGAAACAAAATGAATAAAGAAGGATTGACGCGACTCTACGCAAGATAAATTATTAGGCAAATAATAAAGCAACAAGAAATAAGAAATGTTGAAGAATTTATAGGAAAGAGTGAAGAATTGTGAAAAACGGTAATTTGTATGGAAAAATAGTAGCTATATATAACGACTGGATCACATTAAAAAATTCAGATGGGATAAAAACGTTGGGTTCAAACTTAGAACATAGTTAACGTGGACGAGAGTTGGTCACTCATCACAGCGCCAGTGCACTCTATTTTTACGATTAAAAATAGTAATAAAGTTATGTTGTTTTGTTCTCCCAACGAGTTTTTGGTGGGACCTTGTTATGGTCCAACGTTTTGACGAGCTCGCTTTTATCAGAGGCCTGAAAAAGATTTCTGATGCTATGTGAATCCCAATAAACTCCTCTCTCCAGGTCAAGCCACGATATTGTAATAAGTATACGATGCAACAAGGAAACAACCTGTCTTGCCGAGTATGTATATTCTTCAGTTTTTTCCTATAAACAAAATTTCTAAGAAGGAAATTTCTGAGAACTGCACGTAGTAGTTTGCCCTGCGAAGCGTAATCGGCGCTGCTTGTCATTCCAAGACGCTATTTCAGGGCAAATGATGCTATTGTTCACTGCTCGGTCCTCGTCGGAACGTGAAATCCACCCTTGTTATATAGTAGATACAATCGAATGGCCCTCGCGCTCTATGCCTAATATAAAAGGATGGGCTGTCGCAAAACGAGTGAAGATCACCACATTTGACGTGGTCACAAGGAAATGCACACCATTACTGTTGACGTTAGCGTCGTCTTGCAGAGCATCGACTTCCAACTTCCTGGCTACTTAGTAGAGCCGAAGGCACTTCCGCGTTGCTGCAGTGACCAACAGCACTCCACTACCACAAGCAACAGTTTATGATTATTCGGCCAATACGTGGGATTTTTATCAGCCCAGAAAACGGCACCACTTTGTCCGCAGAAAACGATGGAGAAATCCCTAAGCAGAGTCTACAATTTCCAGAAAAGCAACTTAGATTCATAGACAGCTCTTCGGCCCGATCTTAACTGATCATGCACCCCGCATCGTTTTCATTCTTTTCTATCTCTAACAATCGTTAATCAATGTGTTCGTAAATCTAAAACAAGCATAACGTAGTAGCACCGTCGAAGCAGCAGCACAATGACATTGGCATCCACATCTTAGTGCAAACAGCACGGGAACAAAAGTATGACCAATTGGCAGAAAAACAGGACAAAATGATGATTAGCCGCATAAGGTATGCCAATTATCATCATGTATATACAAAACAACAAAATTGCAACAAGTTCCAGTTACGTATCCCTTAAAGAAACTAAGCAAAAAAATTTTACTAGAATGCACGTCAGAATAGCGACAAAATAGTAAGTGAACTTACAATGAATGAATAACAACATGACGCTAGGTGACTTCCAAGAATAAAATGGGCGCAACTGACCTAGGCGAAAAAAGACTAAAATATATCTAAATAAAAAATGGATCAATTAATTAAGACACCACAGTACAGTTCACTGGTTTTTACGAGAACGAATTTGAAACTTGAAAGGCACATCTTTGTATGTATTTGTCATTTTCTCTCGGGAACAACTTTAAATTATTTCCTCCACAACTGTTTACCGCCTCATAGTCGCGTGGAGGTGACTTTGGGCGTCGAACTGCGATGATGATGAGGTTCCTCCTCCGGCAGGGTCTCCCAGGCTGAGAAGGAGTTCGACACATCCGACATTCCGAATTCTCGGAATAGCCTAGCTCTCGGAACCCGAGTAGCCAAGAGTAAACCACTGATATGATTCACCATCGTCTTAGCGAAATGTCGCAAAATGTAGATCTCCCCGATCCATGTAGGTTGGGCGACGACTATGATGAAAGTTAAGCTCGCTACGGCGGGGGTGCTTAGTTTGGGGAAAAGTCTTTTTGCCACTCCAGCATGTTCACTGCCTCAGTAACCTGCACACTGGGCCCTGCCGTCTCAGACGTCGGACGGTATGGCGACCGGTGAGAGGCGATCAAATCTCAGGTTGCTCAAGACCTCTCCGATTCTGGACCAAAGCGACACACGCATGACTCGCCATAGAGACTGTTTCAGACTGTGTAATTACAACGCAAGAACAGTGTCCACAGACACTGACCTGCATGCCTTTCTCGGAGCTGCAGAGCGTTTCAAATTTCATGTGATTGCTCTGCAGGAGACCAAGTGCAGAAGGAGCGACGTTCGACAGATGAATCACGGCACACTCGTCATTCGTGGAGAGAATGTTCCGTCGCGAAATGTAGGCGGTGTTGATTTTGTTGTGTACCCATCTGTCGTCCCTCTTGTCGATTCTCACGAGATCCTGTCACCTCGTCTGGCCATTCTTCGCCTCCGCTCTGCGCCAAAAACCCATCAGTATCATCAACTGCTACTCACCAACATCAGCAGCTGATTAATCCGAATTGGACGCGTTTTACGAGGAGCTGGAGGAAGTGATCCGCAACGAGTAGTCCTTCTACAAATTCGTTGTCGGAGACTTCAACGCAAAACTAGGAAAGGCCACAGAAGAGGAATACAGGATTGGAAGATTTGGACTAGGGGACCGGAATGAAAATGGCAATCGTCTCGCCGGGCTGTTGTCCGCCGCTCGCCTCTTTCATGGGATCTCTCTTTTCATAAAAAAAGATCATCGTCGATGGACATGGGAAACGCCCAATGGCGTGACTCGTGCGGAGATCGACCACATACTCACTAACCGGAGGTGGTGTCCGCTTGACGTCTCAAGTAGCACCATCCTTTTGTAGTGGTTCTGATTTGATTTCTTCTTCCGAAAATACGACAGCCACACAATGGAAAAGAAAATTTGCTATCGGCAACGAAGGAGAAAAGAAGTCGTCTACGACGATTGCGTATATTCGAAGACTACTTGTCCCAGGTGACTGGCACATCGAGGAGGACCCAAAGGTGGACTTCGAGATGCTGCTCAGAGGATTAAAAGCCTGTGCTAAGCGTGCCTCGAAATCGCGCAAACTTGCACTGCAAACGACAAATTTGGATCGAAGACCACCAAGGGATTGTTGGAAAGAAGAAGGACTTTGAGGCTTGATCCGAATGAATCGCACATTAGTAGTGGCAAACACAAAGAAAAGTCAAGTAGACGTCAAGTAGAGACAGAAAACCTTTGCAGGAGGATCTTTCGAAATACAGGCAGAAGAAGATTCTGGAAGCAGCACAAAGAAGAACGAGTCTAAGGAAGTGCTACAGGGATCTCCGCGAATATAATTTTCCGCCTGCTGAGCCTTGCTGAGCGAAGACGGGACTCCTCGTCGTGAGATGGAAATCATTACGGAGAGGTTCTACTTGAACGTTTTCCGTTCATCAACCCCTGTGGCAAGCCCAACCATCCCCACTGATGGAGCTCCACCACGAATTCTCCCTTCGGAAGTACGAGTCGCTATCAAGAGCATTGAACCTGACACAGCCCCTGGACCTGATTTTATATCAACAGACTTTCTTCGGGCTGGTGGCCATCCACTTTATGTAATCTTAGCAGCGCACATGACATCCTACCTTCAGAAAGAAAGGATCTCAGACCAGCGGAATACCTCGCGAACCGTTTTTATCTATAAGAAAGGTGACCGAGAGGACCTTCGCAACTACCGTCCGATATGCTTGCTGAGTCTGTTATACAAAGTATTCTCCAAGGTCATTGCGCATATCTAGGATGCTGGATGAAGTCCAGCCTCAAGAACAAGCTGGATTCCGTCAGCTGGTTCAGCTGCTTGGACCACATCCAGACCGTCATAGAGGTTTACCGGTAATATCGGCTGCTCCTTGTCCTAACCTTCGTCGACTATGAGAAAACCTTCGACAGCGTAGAAACGAATGCAATACTGTCAGCGCTGGTCGATCAAGGTGTGGACACTTCGTATGTGAGGACATTAACCAACTGCTACGATCGATGCACCACAAAGATACAGCTTTTCTGCCCCTCTCACCATACCCATTGAAAAGGGGGTACGACAAGGCGATACTATCTCGCCGAAGCAGTTCACGGCTGCATTGCGATGGATAATGAAATCACTTTCCTGAGAAGAAAGGGGCACACGTGTTGATGGAAGATTCCTCTCGAACTTTCGCTTTGCGGACGACATCGTTCTCTTTTCGTGCAGTACCAATGAAGCAGAAACGATGCTCAACGAATTGAACGAAGCAAGGAAGAGAATAGGACCGCGAATAAACAGAAAGAAGACGCAGTTCATGAAGAACGCCTACTGCGAGGACGGAGGAGTTCAACTTGAAGACTCCCAAATCGCAGAAACATCGTCGTATATCTCGGATGTTTTATGGACATGGAAAACGACTTGATGGAAGAACTAAATAGAAGAATGAGAGCAGCATGGGCAGCATTCACAGCCGTCAGGGAAGCTACGGATCAACTGACGGAGACCAAGATCTTCGTGCCCATCTGTTCGACTCGACAGTCCTTCCAGCGCTCTGTTACGCAGCGGAGACGTGGGCAGACACCGCGGCCACGTCAAGGAAGCTACTTACTACCCACAGAGCCCTTGAGAGATGTCTCCTGAAGTTTAACCGGCGCACACAACACCTAGCCGGTTTTCGTAGCTCCGACTTAAGAGGAATGTCCCGTCTTCGCGACCCAGCGGAATAAATATCGATAGCGAAACATAGATGGGCCGGCCACATTATGAGAAGAGTCGGCGATAGATGGACTAAAAGAATGCTAGAGTGGATCCCAAGAGATGCTAAACGCCTTCGAGGGGGGCCGTCAACGAGATGGGGTGACGCGTTCGCTACACGGATGGACCAGATGAGGGCTCAGCTGAATACGACTCAAGGACCACGTCAACGTCACTCAAGAAACCTGAGAACATCTTGGTTGACAATGGCGAGGAAACGAAACGAGCAGAAGAGATGCTGGAGCCCGCACGTCCAGTGACGATGGGCCATCTAAGTATCTAAGTAAGTAAAAGAAAACACACTTATAACTATGTACAAATGTTGTTTTAGAGCAAATTTCTTCTGCATATTTCTGTAACATTTTTATTAAACGAGCCATCAAATTTGTATTTCAAACACAAATTTATTTCTCTTTTTAGTATTGTTCATGGTCACTCTTTTTTCCTGTAAGCTTTTCTCCACAGAAGCTGCATTCATCGAACGCAGCAACCACAATCATGCATGACAAGTTTGGACGCTTCAAGGTATGAAACCAAGCAGCACCTGCACTTGTATGGGGCTGTCCAAAATCACGTAGAAAGTGCATCTAACAAGTTATGCTTCCACAACTGACGTTACGACTTCCGCTTCTTACTTCTTGAATTCCGAACACCCATAAACTGGTACCGGACTTGTCTGAAACGGTAGAAACACCGCCCTGATTCATCGATCTCTGTCCGCAAGTCTTTGTATAGGCTACGCATGAGTTTCTTTTTGGAAAACGACTTCAAACGATCCTGAATTGAAGTCGAACGAGTAGGAGCATCGCGAAGGAATAGATCGACGCTGTGCACTTTTTCCGTTATCCATCACCCGCACTGGAAAGTTGCACAGCAAATTCCATGTCTCAAACTGATCACTGTTGAGTTTTTTTTTGCAGTATCTCACATACATATCTCACAATGTTCTTTTGGGAAGGATCCTCGAAACTGTAGTCGAAATGAGCTGGATCTGAGAAGTGTAGGATATACATGTGTGTTTTCCACTTAGACCGTAGATATTTCCATCTGGTTTCTTTCTGAAATTCTCGCTAAATTCCAACGAAACAGCGGAGTTCGTGAAACGTTAGGAAAAAAGAAAAAGAATGTAATTTCTTGCCCTCTCACCGAATGAGGACATAATTTGTGGAAGGAGACAAAACCACAGCAGAACACAGTAGCAGGCAACGAATACATATATACTATGTGTATATCATTATGGTCTATTATGTATATTATGGTCTATAATTTTTGCATTTTATACTTTATCATGCCATACATATTTACTACTATTTTATAAATACTATTGCTTATTATTTATTTACTTATTTATTTATTTCTTCATCAGAATTTACGAATCTATCCTAGTCTCATCTCCACACACAGCAACACTTCTTTAGATGCTTAACGAGCATCTAAAAAGATCCACTATAAATTCTATGCTCCAGTCCCATAAATATATGAAGATAGGCAATGGAGGCGGTACCTACTGTTCTAGGACATATTAAGTAGGAAAATTATAATCTAATTGGAAATACTAATAAATTTTCGAAGAAATGTAGTCATCATTTCAGACGAATTTAGAGTACCATAGATGAATTCAATCATGCAGGAAAACATCCCGTAGAACAAAAAGAATTAGAACAAAAAAAATTCTAGCGGGAAGAAAATGATGCTCAGGTAGTTTCAGCGAAATAAATGCGATGCAAAATACAAAATTAAATGAATATACAAATGCAATATATAAATACAAAATTATTGGAGCGTTCTAAGTATTTGGGAGATGCAGGTGACCACAAAGTTAGTCACTTGTTTCAAAGTGCAGGAGCAAAAACAGATTGTCTTTCCATCATCGCTCTCTTTCCACGTTTGTAAAGCCAAGATTGTAGGAGCACTCGTTGTTCCTCAACAGAGAACGCGTCCGATCTCCTTCGAAAAACTCAAAATCATTTCTAGCGATTGCGATGTTTCCATTTGTTGGAAACCAGAGCTCGGAAGCGGAAACAACAGTGGAATTCGTGAGTTGGCTTATCCGTTGAATCAGAAGAGGTACTGTTATACCAGAGATACAGAAAACTGGCACCATAATAACTCATAATAGCAATCGCTCATCAATAAAGGAATCTGTTCACGTTACAAAACACTTCTGTGTCCAGTCCAGGGTCCGCCCAACAGAGCACAGAAACGAGTGAAACAAAAGCAGCCTCACAGAGCTAACAGTATGGGAACAGAACAGACGGGCCTCTCCCTCTTCACCTCATTGAAAAAGGAGCTTCATGAGAACTCACCGTGGCAACCATTTCCCTATAGGTTTTCATCATCCGGAGCAACTAATTGACAGCTGATTATTTCATAAAGCAATCACTGAATAGGTGCTCGAAAAATTCTTAGCAGCAGAGGAACGTTGGTGTTATCATGGAAATATTATGTTTACACATCCTGCTTGAGATAAATCAGTTTATCAGCTGATTCCTCTTTTTGTTTTAAATTCAGTAGACAAGCTTGAGCTCTGAAAAGCATTTTTTTTTCAAAGGAACATGAGAAGCACAGCCACAAAAGAAATAGTGATGTGAAAATTTCTGGGAACTTTCGCTCCAATGTTCGAAAAATATATAAATAAACATAAACCGGTGATTTGGGGATGTCTTCCAAACGAATTTTCGAGCAGAATTTCCATACTCACGCGCGCAACAGAACGGGAGCAGATAAGAGTTTTTAACTCAGTGTAGCGACAGCTGCTAGGCGATGAACGAGTATAAACACGTGATATGTCCTCCCTAAGACGAAAACTCTTTTAATTTCACGCAAGTGGTCGAAAATATGTAACTGTAAAAAGGTGCTGTTATTTCTCACTTAGCTAACTCTTTGTCGGGGTTATTTTTTAAATTTCAATGTTCAAGGGATAACGTATGAGTATATTCACACATCTACCACTATACAACGAAAATCTCTTAAATCACATCCTATGCGTTGTCCCTAAGCTCGAGAATCCTCGTTTTCAATAGAGAACTTCTAGCAGACTCCATCCATCCCATGCCCCTCTCAACTAAAAACGCTTTCTAGTCAACCCCCGTATATTCAGCATCCAGTTCAATAAATGTATCCGCAAAACTATTGCTTGCCAAGCGTGAAATGGTGGCAATTAACGGCTGCAAAAGCTTGTGTGCAACCGCACACAAATGCATCCATGAAAGTGTTTTCGGTGCTTTAGGCCATTAAGTTTATAACGAAAATACTGTTGAGTAAACAAACATAAAAATGACAGGAACAAAATTTGTGGCAGATCGGAAGCTAATTCGTTGCATTACAAACATTGGGAGAATACGGTAGTCAGATTATAGAAGGAAACAACTGTGACGACGAGAAAAGCGAAACGGAGCAAACGACATCATCAACGGATCCGTCGTCAAAGAAGAAGCCAAACTGAAGGCGTAAATGAAATCGCGCACGGAAAAACATGCTGCCCAAAGCGAGAAATACAATTTCGATTTTCCTAAACGTGCTAAATCAGTCTGAAAAAAGTAACGGAACACCGGCTCCTTTTTGCAAGTGAAATTTATTTTTGGAACGAAGAAGAAATAGAGGTAACAACAATATGGAGGACATTTTCAAAAATTTGCAAAGATATTCTTGAATAATCGAGATAGTGGATGTGATGGAGAGAGTTGCAAAGCATAATGAATCTATGACTGCTTAGCCATACCAAAGAAAAAGTTTCATAGATTAAAGTCTACTGTAAAGTGAATAAATGAACAGAACACGACAGGAGAATAATTGATTTAACTTGAATAATAATGAAATCCACGAATGGACGAACGAATGCATGAATGCATGAATGAATGAATGAATGAATGGATGAATGAATGGATGGATGAATGAATGGATGGATGAATGAATGAATGAATGAATGAATGAATGAATGAATGAATAAATAAATGAATGAATGAATGGATGAATGAATGAATGGATGAGTATACTGCAATAAATGGACGGGCAAAGGGATAGAATAATTTGAAAAATATTATAAAAAAAAACTAATGCTGTGGCATCTTTCTCTAATTCCCTTATCTTCCTATAAAAGCAATAGTTTTAGTTGTTCGTTGATGCTCCTTTGTTCCTCACATTACCTCAACTCTCGATTTCCCTTCTATGGCACATCATTAAAGAAAATTCTAAGAAATAAAGAAGCAAGTACATATGTGGAAAAATAAATGAACTTGTTTCAGTTTACACTCAACTGGTGTTCCATGCTCAATGTTCGTGAGTAGGAAAAAGAAATAGTTGTGCTTGACAGATGGTCCATAAGTACGTCTCGAATGACGTGCTTTGATGTGTTGTATAAGATGCGCATAAACAGAAAAGTTAGCACATGATAGACAGTCCGTTTGCTAGCGATTATCAAAACATCTTAGAATGTTTCACTAAACATCACTGCTCCAGTAATTGGTTCTCGATAATTCAGCGGAATCACACTGCTCTTTGAAGAAATGTGAAAACACTTAACATCCTCAATTTCTTTTGACTTCATTCAACCAGACTGATGCACTCGGCCACTGGCCTCTTCACGATTCACGCTGACAAGAAGCTGGGTAGCATCGACCATGCTCGAGCGCACGATCGAGCGGGCGGAGTCGTCCAACCGCAAAAGCGGACCTCTTTGCTAAACGCGACAAACGCTGAAGAAGAAGCTTCGGCGGTCTATACATATGCAAGTCCCATTCCACGCATAGCAGTAGTGAGTAAAATGCTTTGCAGTCCCTTGTAGGATCTTCTCCATCATTTCGAGGCACTCACATTTATCGAGAATAATCAGTTAACCTCAGGGTATACCTTCTTCTTGACCTATGTTTCATAGATAGACAACACTATAAATCGGCTTTCAGCAAAAGAATTGCAATTTTAAACATTAAAGGCATCACCCTACGAATCTGAGGTGGTGCAGATTTCAGGTGGAGTATTCGTATACAGGATGGGAGACTACGGAGAGGGGTGATTCCGTCCATTTCTTCCTAATTGCCGTAAAAAACGGCCCGGAAGATACGGCTTCATTCGTTTTGGCGCACCATTTTGTACAAGAGGTTCGATTGGAGCGCGCCAGTCTTGTGCGGCGCCGCATCTTCCGGGCCGTTTTTTTTCTGGCAATTAGCAAGAAATGGACGGAATCACCCCCCTCTCCGTAGTCTCCCATCCTGTATACGAATACTCCACCTGAAATCTGCACCACCTCAGATTCGTGGGGTGATGCCTTTAAGGGCTAAAAGACAACTGCTTAGCGCTGGAAAAATCCCTGCAGGATATGCCAACGCTTCCAACACCAACTCAGAATCCTTTGAATACCTGTATTCGGATAGCTATTTACTTGTTTATTTGAAATTAAAAAAAAACAATTCCATGTATGCGTCATGAAATTACATCTACAGTAGGGGTTAGGGGGAATGGGGATTGGACAGTGGGCTTCATTTGCTCTAAAATCAATACCCTTGTTTTTATTCAGATGATAATAGCTGACATCTCAACTGCTGAAGCGAAAACACTAATCATGGTTAATCTGACTGTCTCTCTAGAAGTAAACAGCTAAATTTTCCTTGATAACTGAGTTCAGTGAACGAGTACCTTGGTTTAAGGTTGTGACAGGTACATCCGAAAAAAACCAAAATCTCGACGAACAAATGAAAAAAGTGCTCGTTGATTGACTTGTGACTTGTGTAGTCGCTTATTTATGAGAAGCATTTGCAAATGCATCAATCTTGAAGATATGGAATTTGTGGTAGAATAGGGACGGTTAACGAAATCGTAAAAACTTGTGGTTGAGGCATTTATTTACGGTAGTTGAAGAGAAGTAAAAACTACTCTGACACATTTTAGCCTTCTACCTGGAAAATTGTTAAAGCTTCAATCTCCTGTTTAGCATCCATACTCTCCTTGGTTACAGTAATTTCCGCACAATCAGACAAATGCACCTTTGAGGAGCACCCTGAACGGGGTGCTCAAAGAAATTCCAATGTTGGTTCGCTCAGTGGTAGCCAAAGTTCCGAGAGTATTTTGTAAAGAGCAAAATAGAACCGCGAAAAAGCTCCAGGGCGAAGCTAGAAATCAGTGGCATCTGTATCCCCGACGAGAAAAGGAAGCGAATTAAAGTGATGCAAGATACGCGAATTTCGTGGATAGTAAACCACTGTTTTTCTCTTAGTAGACGCCCTTGTTGTGAGCTTGACTTTGTGTTGTCACTTCTTCAATTAATTCCACTATACATTACATTACACACCATAATTATGTAAAGAGTTGCTTCGTTGGCTAAAATGATTTCTCTGTTACGTTCCGAACCTATATATGAATTTGTAAACGTACTTATTTTCCTGAAATTTTGCAATTTTTTCTTCGTTCTTCTCTCTTCGTCTCTTCTCTGTTTAAAACATTTCTATAAATCAACCAACTACTGGACATTAATAACTGATTTCCCCGGACAACCCTCCAAAGGTTTTTTTTTTCACCGTATGTTGTTGCCGAGTGACCGAATAGTTTGAAAAAGAGTAAGAGCACAGAGTGAGGGCCGAATAGCAAAATAGCTACTAACCTCCTTAATTTTGGTAATGGGTGATTCTTTTTTTTTGGATTGAAAATTTGACAAAACGGTTGTAAAAAATAAAAAGCATTCTTCATTCTTGCTGCATTTGTTCTGTCGCTAACTTTAAATTTCCCTAAAATTTGCATTCATCGTCTTTTTGAAAGGAAAGTGCATGCAATTCTTAATTGTCATCACAACTGCTCCAGCAGTATCCTCTACGAACATCGGGATCTTCTCAGACTTCTTAAAAGTAATCAAAACTATCATCTCAAAAGTAAGAAGTAAGCAAAGAAACTGGAAATGGACCCTTAACCTCCAATAATGAACGAACTGGAAACTACTGAATCGGATGCGAAACGGATCACCATTTCTAGTTGATCTTTTCCGTGACACATTAACACTTTGACAACAATGCAAGCACATACATTTCTGAAAATTGAAAGAGGATTAAACTCGGCCGCTTAAAGAGCTTCGGTTGGCGCGTCATAATCGGAATAATCACAAAGTGGCCGTGCAGGCCACAACGAAATGACTGAAGAAGCAAGTGTTCTTAAAATAAACGCGAGCGAAATGCAGTGCATGGATCGACAACGCAACTCATCGAGCTGCACGACACCAGCGAGGAAGTGATCCGTCACAAAAAGATCCCAAATCCTTGGGACGGAAAAAGCAGCCAGAGCGCTGCCGCTGCTAATTTGTGTCCGATTGACAGCGTTGTAAGCGGTTCTCTTTCTCGACGATTGTTTGCCGTGAAAGGGAGTGAGGAAGGAATCCTTTGGTTTTAAGCTTATTGCTCGACGATCACTGAACGGAATGGACGAGTTTTCATCCAGTATGAGACGTTAATTGTTCGTAAGAACTACTGGCTTAGCTGTGTTCTTAATCTTTGAATGCTAGCAAATTGTAAGTATCGTAAATGCTTGATAAGGACTCATCAAAGGCGGCGCCAATTGAGATACGACAGCCACCTCATCTAGGTGAATTAGCCACTCCAACGACGAAGTGATTGGGTTTTTGCAAAAGTTCTTATATTTCTGGGTTTCTCGGCGAAAGTCCTAGACACCCAGCACTTTCCTTTTCATTAGAAAACAAGCTATGCTTCAAAGACTTTCCAAAGTACGAGTTGGGTTCAAAAATAAACCTTGGGCGATTTTCTCAAACATAAAAATGAGCATAGAAACTAGAGGTATGGGCAAAGTGCTCTAGATCATCTAATAGAGGAGTTCTCACCCTATACAACATTATATAGTATTTAGAAAAAACTGTTGGTGTTTTTCGTTTATTGGGATCATTGAGAAAAGTGTCAGATGCGCAAGAAGCGCTTTCGACAATTTCCGCCTCATTCGCGTTAATGTGAGTGCAGTAAGAAAAGCAGAAGGAACTGCTGTTAACTCGCCTCAAAACACATTTTGCAATTTTCAGCATCAAAAAAAGGGAGACAAATTCCCACTGCAGTCAGTATCTCTGAAAAGGGGCACGGATACGTTTTGAGTGGCTACGTTTAATGCGACTGAGCACCGGATTTCTGTAAGGATAGCATATATCGCGGCTTAGCAGAGTCGCACGATGTCTGCTTAGGCGCCAAAAACAATAACTACTTCTACAAGAAAAATGTAATCGACACCCATTGCATCGATAAATGTCTTCTTTTTCTCTTCTCGAAAATTTCGAGTGACAAAAGCGAGTGTGTTCTCAAAAGGATTAGTAAATAAATAACACAAAAGAGTAAACAGCACCGTGCCATAACGAAAAAATGAGATATCCCTCCTAGTCTCAAGTGAGGAAAACATCAAAAGGCGGTAATGGCAGGTATAATGCTCCGACAAATTGCTGACATTTGACTGACAGATGTATGTGGCGAATAGTCTACCAAAGCAAGCTAGGTAATATTCTAGCAACTAGTGTATCTATAGTGCTAGTACAAAAAAAAAAAAAAAAAAAAAAAAAAAAAAAAAAAAAAAAAAAAAAAAAAAAAATTTTTTTATATTTTTTTTTTTTTTTAAAAAAATATTTTTTTTTTTTTTTTTTTTTTTTTTTTTTTTTTTTTTTTTTTTTTTTTTTTTTTTTTTTTTTTTTTTTTTTTTTTTTTTTTTTTTTTTTTTTTTTTTTTTTTTTTTTTTTTTATTTTTTTTTTGGGGGTTTGGGAGGAAAAAAGAAAAAAAGAAAAAGTTTGGTTTTTTTTTTTTTTTTTTTTTTTTAACCAACCCCCCAAAAAAAAAATAAATATTTTTTTTTTTTTAATTTTCTTTCTGACTTGAAAACTGCTTTAAAGGGAAACGCAGCATCAGATTGAGTTTCCAACGTGTATCTGTTACTCCGAGAGGAGTATTTTCTTTTGGAGGAAATGATTAGTATTGCCAATGTTCGACTGTATTTGAATCTTGGCATGTTGAAATCACCTTGATCACCTTGACTCCCGTTGATCTTCGAACTGGTCGAGCGGGCGCCAGTAATTCTTCCATTTGTCCAGATCGCGTGCCAGAGTAGCCCAGTGGTTCCTCCTTTCGCGTGGGACACGAAGAGCATCATATTTTTCTTTGAAGGACTTCGTGAAGAAATCTGACCATCGGGTCGGTGGTCTTCCTGTAGTGCGCTTAATATCGCGGGGAACCCAGTCACTCACGGCTCTGGTCGAACGGTTGTCATTAAAGCGCATCACGTGTCCGGCCCATGTTATTTTACTTTCCTTGGCAAACGCGACGGCGTCTCTAATCTTCGATCGCTGACGTAGAAGAGAACTTCGAATCCCGTCTCTCGCTTGCATGAAACGGAATACTCCTAGCTTCACTCTCTCAATTGCGCCTTCAATGATGCTCACCGCGTTTTCTTCCTGCTTGCGAAATGCCCAAGTTTCCGAAGCATAGGTCAAAGCAGGAAGTACGGTGGTGTTGAAGATGTGAGCACGGAGATGGGTGTTCCTGGTCTTCTTCACTACATCCTCGATGCTCTTGTACGCTCCCCAAGCCGCTCGTCTCCTCCTGCCCAGCTCGGAGGTCAGGTCGTTCATCATGTTCAGTTCCCGACCCAGATAAACGTAGCTGGTGCATTCGGATGTGTTCGTTCCGTTGAGCGTGAATGGGGCATCCGAGATCCATCCGTTCTGCATGAACATCGTCTTTTGTAGATTCAGCTGAAGACCGATGCATCCACATGTTTCGGTCAGCATTCGTTCCGCTTGGCTGATGCTAGGTGTTATCAGTACGATGTCATCAGCAAAGCGCAAATGGTGTAGCTGCCGACCATCAACCTTCACTCCCATGTCGTCCCATTCCAACTTTCGCAATGCGTTCTCGAGGGTGGCTGTAAATATTTTGGGTGAAATTGTATCACCCTGTCGGACCACCTTCTTCACGTCAATGATAATGTTCTTGTAGAATGGCGAAATTCCGATCATGAAGTTACCGTACAACTCTCGAAGTACCTTTATGTACTGAGTAGGGACGCCTTGGTTGTCCAAGGCTTCCACGACCGCTTCCGTCTCAACTGAGTCGAAGGCCTTCTTCAAGTCGATGAAGGTGAGACAGAGCGGCATCTTGTACTCTCGTGATACCTCGATGAGTTTCGAAACAGTGTAAATGTGGTCAATCGTGCTGAATCTTTTTCGAAATCCTGCTTGCATGGCTGTCCTTCATCCAAGACATTTTCAGTTCTATTAAGGATCGCTCTTGTAAAGAGCTTGTAGATGACGGACAGTAAGCAGGTTGGACAATAGTTGCCAATGTCATGTGGATCTCCCTTTTTATACAAAAACACGGTCTTGCTGGTTTTCCACTGTTTAGGAACCTTGCATTCCAACAGATAACGTATAAAGAGCCTCGCCAGGGTGTCGATGAGTACTGGCGGAAGGCTCTTCAGGTGTTCTGGTCTTATTCTGTCGGGACCGGGTGCCGTACGATTTCTCGCCGACATGATAGCATGTCGTATTTCGGACGGGAGAACCTCTGGAATGACTTGTCCATCTTCCCTCAGGTGGTGAGGAAGCAAGTGGACATGGCTGTCGAAGAGATCAGAGTAGAAGTCGAAGATGATTTTCTCCATCCCCCTTCTCGATGCAATGGCTGTTCCCTTTGGGTTCAGGAGAGCAGTCATCCTCATCTTGCGACTGGCGAAGTCTCGACAGGCATAGCGGATGTTTTTTCCCGCCTCTGCAGCTTCAGCCAGCACTTCTGCTCTTCTCTCTTTAAGGTCTTCCTTTATCGCCTCTCTGCAAAGCCTTGCGAGCTCGGACGTGAGTTCTTGGTTCCCTGCGGCTCGTGCTGCTCCACGCTGGCGTATGAGCTCAAGAGTTTCAAGAGACAGGCGTCTCTTGGTGATTTTAAAACTCTCAGCCTTCTTCGCGCAGTCGTGAAGGTGTTCGACAAGCCGGTCATATTCCTCGTCGATGTTGTCCATTGCGGAATCTTCCCAAAAGCCGGCTGGCGTAGCGAAGAGATCCCAGTTGATGGTAGTCCTGGGATTTCTCTCTCTGAACTTGGCGGCTTTCTCTGCTCTCCTTGTGAAGGGAAATTTTCCTCGGAGGAGGCGATGGTCCGATCCCGTATAGAACTTTGGTACAACAACGACATCCGTCAGGCAGAACTTTTTATTGACGATGATGTGGTCTATTTCATTACGGTACCCTCCACCGGGTGACTCCCACGTCCAGCGTAGAGAGGAGGGCTTCTGGAATTGCGAGTTCCCATGGATGGTATTAGTCGTCATGATGAACTCGAAGAGCCTCTAGCCCTGGTCATTCCATTGTAGGCCATGGGTCCCGATGTGAAGTTCCTTCTTCTTGGGCCAACTTTGGCGTTGAAATCGCCAATTATGGCCTTGTAGAAGGCATGATCTTCTCGGTAGAATTTCTTTAGGCCCATATAGAAAGCTTCGACTTCTTCTTCCTCGTAGCTTGATGTTGGAGCGTAAGCGACGAAGATAGTCAAAGCTGGTGTTGGACCACATCTTCCCATTCGCAGACGTTCGATTCGGGTCGTGAGTTCGAAAGAGTCGATGTTCTTTGCCATACTCGTGTTGACGAGAACGCCAGCTCCACCAACACCTCTACTGTCGCATGTTCCTAAGAACAGTTCTTCTCCAGTTTCATATATGGCGTTGAGAGGGTGACGTCGTCTCTCGTCTCGTATCGGTCAGTCCGAAGACGTCGTACTTGATCTTCTTGTCTTGCATCATCAGATCTTCGATGGCCGCTTCCGATGCAAGCGTACGTGCGTTATAAGTACAGATCGCCATCCTAGCCCTTTTCCGTTTCGGTAGCCTACATGACTCCTGCAACCCCGTCCCACCTGGCGCTATCGTACCAGGCTTTCCTCCGGAATCAGGAGACTCTTTTTTACTACTGTGTTTTGCGTAAAATTTTAAAACCCATGGGCAGGTTGCAAACCTCTAGTCGCATGAGTTTCTGGGAGAACTTCCGTTCTCCCGGAGTGGACATGTGGAGCTTATTTGTTGGAGGCGACTCCAAACAGCCTCCCTTGCACCTCCCAGTCACTTGATTGCAGGCTTCTGGCCGGACCGACGTGCGGGATACAAGGATGTTATGAGTCAGTCCTGGCTCAGCAGAAACAGGGAGTTCATCCCTTGAATCCACCTGCGTCTCTGGGCACGCACAAAGTCGCTTTTGGTCCGCGATTAGCCCCCTATCCGCCACTCGGGGACGCGCCACGTAGCCTCGCGACTAACCGGCTGTGATCCCTCTAGTGAGGGAAATCCGTGGGCATGTTGAAATACAGTGTTTAGTTGATTTTCTTGAGCTGTAGCCAAGGTTGGTATTGATCTTCTTTATTAAACAACAGCTAACGTTTCGGCGTTATCGTCTTTGTCAGAGCCTGGGAAAAAATCAAAGGCATTAGTGATTTATCCTCTCAAGCGCTTCATCACCCTACAGAAAGCCGGTAGGCAAACTCAAACAGCAACACAGTGGCTAGTGCTTACCTCATTAGCTAGGCCTGGTAACGCAACAGACCACCATGTACCACAACTACGAGTCACAAGGGTTTGATTAGATACTACTAACTAGAGGCAGTAAAACGCAGGGTTATGGGCCTTTTCTCGCAACAAAGTTGACACAATAACGAGATATTTTAGCGGGAGCAACAATCGCATGTTTCCGCATCTACCTATGTTTGCTCGCACAACCGCGAAACAGGTTCGCTTACGGCGGAGAAGAAGGCAGAAGATCTGTGCGTGTTTCCAGCATAGGAAATCCTTCGCACAGCGTTGCGATCACCGCCTTTCCAGCGCGTTCAGGAGTTGAGAAACATTTTTGTTATATTTATTTAATTGCACGGTTGGAGACCGCCTTTGTGCCAACCAAGCCCTTCATACCTCCGGGTTGACATATTGGTACTAGAATTGTCTGGAAACAACAAAAATGTTTCTCAACTCCTGAACGCGCTGGAAAGGCGGTGATCGCAACGCTGTGCGAAGGATTTCCTATGCTGGAAACACGCACAGATCTTCTGCCTTCTTCTCCGCCGTAAGCGAACCTGTTTCGCGCGGATGGTTGAGCAAACATAGGTAGATGGGGAAACATGCGATTGTTGCTCCCGCTAAAATATCTCGTTATTGTGTTAACTTTGTTGCGAGAAAAGGCCCATAACCCTGCGTTTTACTGCCTCTAGTTAGTAGTATCTAATCAAACCCTTGTGACTCGTAGTTGTGGTACATGGTGGTCTGTTGCGTTACCAGGCCTAGCTAATGAGGTAAGCACTAGCCACTGTGTTGCTGTTTGGAGTTCCGCCTGCCTGCTTTCTGTAGGGTGATGAAGCGCTTGAGAGGATAAATCACTAATGCCTTTGATTTTTCAAAAAAAAATAAGCTCAAACAACACAGCTCAAGAAAATCAATTAAACACTGTATTTCAACATGCCGGAGAACGGAAGTTCTCCCAGTGCGGAAACTCAGTATTCAAGGGATGAACTCCCTGTTTCTGACTGAGAAAATTTTTTTTTCCCCCCCCTTGCCCCCCCCAAGCCCCCCCAAAAAGGGTTGGGGGGGGGGAGGGGGGGTTTTTTGGGTTCCCCCCAAAAAAAAAACCCCAAATTTTCCCCCCGGGAGAACGGAAGTTCTCCCAGAAACTCATGCGACTAGAGGTTTGCAACCTGCCCATGGGTTTTAAAATTTTACGCAAAACACAGTAATAGAGATTAAAGATCAAGGACAAACTAGAAATGAAACTTTTTGTCCAGTCACCTGGCAGATGCTGTTCCACGCGTCTGAAAACATAAGCTCAAAAACCATCCCATCTATGCTGTTTTAGTTTCATATCCCATTCTTCTAATCCATGAACCATTTGGAAATAGAAGATCACAACCTATCGAAGATTTTTACAATACACATATATACACAAATAACTCAACAAAAAGGTTCACCATATGCCTCCGAAAATTGTTTTTTAATGTAAAAATTGCAAATATTTCATGTGAAATATCTGGTTTTTCGACGTTTGCGTATCGTTATTTGATTTTTGATGACTGAATACTTTGATAGGAGGAAATACAGATAAGTAGTTGCTTCCTGTGGAAACATCTCGATATGCGGCGCGACATTAACGATTAGGAAATGATTCTTTATTTGCGGAATTGCGGGGAGAATCAAAAACTGCTAGCTTTCAAGCTTCGATACTGTGCTTTTCTTTCGCATGCTTTTATTTCTTGCTTGCTCCCTCATGATTTTCGTGTGTATTTTGCTAAAGAAAGAATTGTAAATCTAAGAAAAGTCTAGCTGAAGGCATTCAAACAGAAGAACTAGATCATAGAAAGGTGGAAACGAAATTTTAGAGGAAAATTAAGACCATGGCAGTGCAGTGCAGCGGAGCATAATATCACATATAAATTGCAGTGCCGTAAGGACAGGTTAAACGAAAAATCGTAGCAATAAACTTTTCCTTTTTTTTCTGGAATAAAATTGGATAGACAGCAATGCTCGAACTGTTCCCGCCTAAATTTTTTTTCCTGAAACGGCATGGAAACCTTCATTTTTCGGGTCGTCCTTTTGGTTCCTCAAAACAAAGAGTATAAGCACGCTGAGAAAACTTGTCGAGAAATACGAGTAGACACGTGTGCAGCAATGAAATGAAGCGAAAAAGGAACAAATACAAATTTGGAAAAATTTGAAAGATAATGAGAAAGAAGTATTTTTCGAAACACTTTCGACTTCGAAGGCACACATCTACACCTTCATGTATGATTAAATAGTAAAACAGCTTTCGTCATCCAATATGCAGATAATAATAGATATAGATATATTGAATTTACATAATCATAACTTGTAGTAGATAGACAAATATAACTTGTAGTATTATGAGTGTTCGTAGCAGCTTTAAAAAAAGTTGTTTGCTAGAAAAAAAGCAGATAGCAGCTTGTGCTTGTACGTTCATACGAATAGAAAGCCAATTACGGACGAGAATTTGACAAGTGACGGATTAATTGGTGACATACTTCATCCAACGAAATAAAGTGGTTAACTCGGCTTACTTGATATTATGCGATATATCAGGGGCGGATATTATCGCCTGACGCGATTGCCCGCAACTTCGCTGAGGTGTGTCGTCGTCGAACACAGCTCTGCTCACGATTCTCGATCTTCGAGAGTTTGCACAATCCAAACCTTCCGTTTTCGGTTAGGCTTGAACAGGACAAACTCCCCAAAACTCATTCGACAAGGAGATCTTTTGGTTTCCTTAATATATGGCCAAAGAAGCGAAGACGATTTTCTGTAGTCAATTTTGATGGGGGTGCAAGGTGTTGATATCTCCCACTCTGCCGGCATATTTCCGCGTAAAGGTTTTTATTGTGGCATATCCTAGGCCAGAATTAGCCAAGCAACTGTCTGAACAGCTTTCTTTCCTGCAATTAAGCCCTTCCATCACCGCAGGCGGTGCTGCCCAAGTCTCCGATATGTACATCATGATGGGGTGGATTGCGTATGGGTAGACTCGCTTGACTTCGTTGGTGATGAGATTGACCACAGGCATTTCGTTAAGGAGTTAAATGCAGAAATGGCCTTAGCGCATCTTTGCTTAAGATCCTCCTCGCAGCTGGCGTTGTTTTTCAGAGTGCGGCCCAGATAGCAAAACTCATCAACAAGTTCTATCGGTTGTCCATCCACCCTGATTCCCGTTCGAGGTCCCAAAGAGATCCACATCTGGTTTCATTTATTAGGCGTAGACATAGGGTGCAGCTAGCTTCGCTACAAAGTCAACAACATGTTGAAGTATCACGCTGCTTTCCGCGAATATAACAACATCGTCGGCGTACTCTAGATCGGTCAAAGGGTACCCTAACGGTGCTAAGACGATGTCAGCTGGACACTGATCGACTGCTCTTCGCATAATGACATCGATAGCGAAGTTGAACAGGAAGGGTCCACCCACTGCCCGTTGTCATAGTTCAGCTGCACTTCAGACGGTATTGTGCATCCAGATGGTGTTCGAACTGTAGCTGTTGTTCATTAACTCATGTCACCAACGAAGCGAACGAACTATTCTGGTACTCTGTCGGCGCAGAGCGTGTAGCGGCTTCAAAGTGCACAAAGGGTAATTGCATTGGCTTTGAATACCACTGCCAGATCTCGATCACTCTCTTAGCGATGTACACCTGTTCAATCGTATATTGACCAGTACGAAAGCCAGCTTGCTCGTAACCCGCTGTTTCTAAGCAGTGTTTAACAAGTCGGCGCAGGATTATCTGCACCAAAACCTTACATAACACGCAACAATGAGATTCCTCGATAATACCTAAGGTCCGTGACGGATAGGTTGTTTTAGGGGAATTATGAGGGCGTGCCTTCTCGATTCAGGCATACTTTCGTTAATTCATAGTGAACAGACGATTTTCCTCATCTCACGAATCCTTCTAGTTCAGGTGCTGACAGAGCTTGCCTGTCCAGCAAGGTCTTGAAGTGATCACTCTAAATTCGAAGGATTGCTTCACCGACAGCCACTTCATTGGCCGTGTTGAGGACTGGAGGATATCTTTTCACTTTGCCGCTCTACTTTTCCAATAAAGTAAAGGCTTTTCCCAAATTCTTGTCCTCCTACACCTTCTCAAACTCTTTCGCTGTTCAAGTCTATTCGTTTTCGCAGTCTTTTGCAGTTGGCGACGCAAGTTCCTTCACGGACCCTTTTCTTTCGCCAGTTCTGCAGACGGGACACACTGAGTTATACGTGAATTTCGTTTCCGCAAATGCAGAGGTAAACTCCTTTTGGCACTGGAATCAGAAGCGTTTCCCTGGACATTTTCCCTGGACTCACTTTGTGAAGGAGTCCGCATCGCTAAGCTTCTTCCTGGTCCGTACTCCAAAATGAATAGACTCGAGTTCCGGGAAAAAATTTAGCGGAACATCCTTCTGCATTCTTCGTCTTACAGACATACCATGTCGATTTTCAATTGGAGAGGAGCTCCTCAGTTTCTCTTGTGGAACCGTAATCTGAAGGTGAGAAGAGCAGGACCGTGTCAGGGTCGAATGAGACGTCCCAAACAGCTCTAGATTTTCAGATATCCGACTGGGAACGCTTCTCCAGAATGGTTTGCCGCCTCAAAGCGGTGTTGAGGTGACTCTGGGAGTCGAACTGCGACGCACAGCAGACGTACGTAATCCGGCAGGGTCTCGTTCAAACTAGCGAAGAGGTTCGACACACCCGACATTCCGACTTCTCAAAAACACTAGCCTAGCTAAGAGTAAACCACTGATATGATTCACCACCGTCTTAGCGAAATGTCGCAAAGTGGCTCCCCGATCCATGTAGGTTGGGCGACGACTGTGATGAAAGTAAAGCTCGCCACGGCGGGGGTGCTTAGTTTGGGAAAAGTCTTCTTGCAACTTTAACACATACACTGTCTCAGTACCCTGCGCACAGTCCTCCCGTCTCAGACTGCGACCGCTGAGAGAGGATCAAACTTCAGGTCGCTTACCACGTCTTCGATTCTGGACTAAGGTGACACATGCCCGACTCGCTGAGCACTGTGTACTTACAATGCGAGAACGGCGTCCACAGACACTGACTTACATTCCCTTCCTCGACGTGCAGAGCGGATCATATTCCACGTGATTGCTCACCAAAAGACCAAGAGATGGAGGAGCACAGTACGACAGATGAGTCGCGGTACACAAGTCATTCGTGCAGAGAAGGTTTCCTCGCGCAATGTAGGAAATATTGGTTTTTTTGTGCGTCCGACGCCGCCCTCTGCGGCAAAAAGCCAATAGCATCATCAAGTGCTGCTAACCAACATCGGAAGCTGATGTATCCGACGCGTTTAATGAGGAGCTGGACGAATTGATCCGCAACAAGAAGTCACTCTATAAATTCGTTGTCGGGAACTTCAACACAAAACCAGGGAAAGCCTCGGAAGACGAATAGAGGATCACAAGATTTGGGCTGGAGGATGAAAACGGCAATTGTCATTGCTATTGCCGGGATTTCATGAAGAAAGATCATCGTCGGTGGACATGGGAGTCGCCCGGTGACATGCCTCGTACCGAGATCGGCCACACACTCACCAACAGGAGATGGTGTCCATTTGACGTCACGGTTCTGCCATTCTTTTAGTAGGGAGATGGTGGTTCCGATCACCATCTCCCTTCTGCAGAAATACGGCTTAGCCACATGATGGGAAAGAACATCTGGTATCGGCTACGAAAGAGGAAAGTTGTTTACGACGATCACGTACTCGAAGAGTCTTTGTCCCAATGTAGTGGCACATCGAGGAGGACTCAATCGTTGACTACAAGATGCGGCTCAGAGGATTACGAGCCTCTGCTAAATGTGCCTCGAATCCCGTGCGCAACATACTTCGATCAAATTTCAAAGACCATCGAGGAAAGAATTGCTGGAAAGGGGAAGGACTTTGTTGGGTTGATCCGAATGCATTGTACACCGAGCGATTAGTAGCGAACACTAGCTGCAAAAAGACGTTGCAGGAGGATCTCTTGAAATAAAGGCAGAAAAAATTTGTGGAAGCAGAACCAAAAAAGGACAAGTCTAAAAAAGTGCCGCAGGGACCTCCGCATAAATTATACTCCTCTAGCAGGGTTGCTAAGCAAAGACGGGACTTGCACTTCTTCCCGTCGTGAGAAGGAGATCACTACAAAGAAGTTCTACTCGAACCTCTTCCTTTCGTCAACTACTGTGATAACCCCGATGATTCCCACTAGCGAAACTCTACCACGATTTCTCCTTTCATAAGTACGAGTCGCTATCAAGAGTATGAAATCTGGCACCGAGATCATTGGCACAGCCCCCGGACTTGCTTTATATATCAGCAGACTTTTCGACCTGGTGGCCATCCGCTTCATGTATTTCTAGCGGGCGCGCTTGCCTTCCTATCTTCAGAAAGAAAGCATCCCAGACTAGTGGAGATTTGAACCGTTCTTATTCATGAGAAAGGTGACCGAGAGGACCATCCAAACTACCGTCCGATGTACTTGTTGAGCGTCTTATATGAAGTAGTCACCAAAATCATTCTCACGCGCATATCTAGAACGCTGAATGCAGCCCAGCCTAAAGAACAAGCTAAACTCCGTCAGGAGTTCAGCTGCACAGACCACATCTAGACCGTGTCGTGGGTCATAGGTCATTTGCCGGGAGTACTGCCGTCCTTGTTCCAACCTTCATCGACTACGATAAAGCGTAGAAACGAATGCAATACTGTCAGCGCTGGTCGATCAAGGTGTGGACGCTTCCTATGTGAGGACATTAGGTAATTACAACGATCAATGCACCAGTGCGATGCAGTTTTTACACCGTCCCTTCACCACACCACTTGGAAAGGGGGTACCACAAGGCGATCGTATATCGCCAGAGATGTTCAGGCTTCATTGCAATGAATAATGAAATCACTTTTTTGAGAGGAAAGGGGCATACGTGTTGATGGAAGACTCTCCAATGCGGCAGGGATCTCCGCGAATATAATTTTCCGCCTGCTGAGCCTTGCTGAGCGAAGACGGGACTCTTCGTCGTGAGATGGAAATCATTACGGAGAGGTTCTACTTGAACCTTTTCCGTTCATCAACCCCTGTGGCAAGCCCAACCATCCCCACTGATGGAGCTCCACCACGAATTCTCCCTTCGGAAGTACGAGTCGCTATCAAGAGCATTGAACCTGACACAGCCCCTAGACCTGATTTTATATTAACAGACTTTCTTCGGGCTGGTGGCCATCCACTTTATGTAATCTTAGCAGCGCACATGTCATCCTACCTTCAGAAAGATAGGATCTCAGACCAGCGGAATACCTCGCGAACCGTTTTTATCTATAAGAAAGGTGACCGAGAGGACCTTCGCAACTACCGTCCGATATGCTTGCTGAGTCTGTTATACAAAGTATTCTCCAAGGTCATCGCGCATATCTAGGATGCTGGATGAAGTCCAGCCTCAAGAACAAGCTGGATTCCGTCAGGGATTCAGCTGCTTGGACCACATCCAGACCGTCATAGAGGTTTACCGGTAATATCGGCTGCTCCTTGTCCTAACCTTCGTCGACTATGAGAAAACCTTCGACAGCGTAGAAACGAATGCAATACTGTCAGCGCTGGTCGATCAAGGTGTGGACACTTCGTATGTGAGGACATTAACCAACTGCTACGATCGATGCACCACAAAGATACAGCTTTTCTGCCCCTCACTATACCCATTGGAAGGGGTGTACGACAAGGCGATACTATCTCGCCGAAGCAGTTCACGGCTGCATTGCGATGGATAATGAAATCACTTTCCTGAGAAGAAAGGGGCATACGTGTTGATGGAAGATTCCTCTCGAACCTTCGCTTTGCGGACGACATCGTTCTCTTTTCGTGCAGTACCGATGAAGCAAAAACGATGCTCAACGAATTGAACGAAGCAGGGAAGAGAATAGGACCGCGAATAAACAGAAAGAAGATATTGTTCATGAAGAACGCCTACTGCGAGGACGGGGGAGTACAACTTGAAGGCTCTCAGACCGTCGAAACTTCGTCATACGTATACCCCGGACGCTATATAAATGTGGAAAGTTACTTGTGGGAAGAACCGAATAGAGCGTGGGCAGCAATCGCACCTGTCAGGAAAGCTGCGGACCAGTTGACGGACCAAAATCTCCGTGCGGATCTGTTCGACTTGACTGTTCTTTACGCACTCTGTTACGCAGTGGAGACTTGGGCTCAGACCACTGTCACGTTCAAAAGCTGCACACTTCCCACAGAGCCGTTGAGAGATGTCTTCTGAAGTTTCTTCTCAAGCGCACACACGGTCTTCGCAGCTCCTACTTAAGAGAAATATCCCGTCTTTGCGACCCAGCAGAGTATATAGAAACCAAAGCAAGGATGGGCAGGCCACATTATGAGAACAATCGACGATAGGTGGAGCAAAATAACGCCAGAGAGGACCCCAAGGGATGCCAAACGCTCTCGAGCGAGGCCGCCAACGACATAGAATGATGTGTTCGCTGCACGGATGAACCACCTGAGAGCTCAACCGGATACTGCTCAAGGACGTCGTCAACGTCACTCACGAAACTTGAGAACATCTTGGACGACAATGGCGAGGGAATGAAGCAAGTAGAAAGGACGAGGATAGAAAGGACCGCACTTCCAGCGAAGACGAGCCATCTAAGTACGTAAGCAAATAAGTAAAAAATGTTCCTCGTTACAACGTTCTTCATTCGTCAAGAAGGTTGAGTTTTGCCACGTATATTGATGGCCTTGATTATTCCTCTTAAACGTGGATGTTCACATAGTTCGACCAGACGTTACCCGTTATTTGGCGCACCCTACGCACTTTCCTACATATTCGATTGTTGTTCGAATTCCATCTTCGCATTTGCATCGATACCGACAATGAACAGTTAATGGCATGGCATTTTGGACATCAACGCATTGAGTTGATCATAGAAGGTGGCAATACTGTTTCCGTAGGTGCACGGACACCTAAGATCCAGAGTTTACGTCCTCAGTGATCCCGCAGTCGTACAAAAGAGCATCTAGAAGAAGTAGAGCCAAATTCCTACACCAAGTTGTTGTAGGCGTTCCTCACAGCTATCGTCCAGCCACCTATCTTCTCTTCAGCAGCACCGCAATAGATAGTGTAGTTTCCGATGCAGATGGCCTAGACAGGGCGGCTTGCAAATAATTCACTCATTCGCTCAATCGACAGTATTCGGCAGTTCAGCGTGACGAAACGGTGGTTTTTGCCAAAAATTCCATGCTCCCATATTTAGTGAAGGTAGGATCACCACGAGCAGATAGCAATCAGATGCATACGCGACTCCAGTGCTTAGCTAATTTATCCTTAGATAATTTGATTAGCTCAATGCGACAGAAATAGCGCATAATGTACAGAGAACCATAACCGCGATTTGCCGTAAAATTTCAACAGTGTAGTATCCCCACTCGGAGGTGTGTCCTCCAAGCAGATGTTACCTCCAATAATACCAGGAATGTACGCGTCAGTTATTGTATTACAGTAATTGATTTGCATCAAACCACCAAGTTGATTCAATGCCGTAAAAATTACATTGTATTGCAACGCAAGCGACTTCAGAGTGGGCCAAAAATCAAACCAGTAGAAGTCTGAAAATGCACAAACGACCATAAAGCTGTGTCATTGACATAACGACAGATGTCTTTTCCGTGCGCGAAATCCAACATGACACATTCACGACTAATTAATGGATTGGTCGAAGGTATGTGCATGACGTCAAGGTCTTGGAAAGAAATCCTGGTTAGTGAAAGTGCATTCAGCATGAGTTATGACGTCATGATGCTAAAACAGAAGAAGAAAAATCACTGAAAATTCGCTGAAAGAGTAACTCAAATGTCGTTTAAGCGGATTGTGGTGAATAAATTATTGGTAGCAATCATAAACCACGCATTGCTGCCGAAAATGCGGAGCGAAAACTATGGGAAATTACTCTAGAAACTCTCAAAGCCTCATTAAAATTTAAGTACGTAGCCTTCTTAGCACACGCATCATCCTTATTCTAGATTCAACTTGCACGATAACGGCGTTAATAGCAGTCGAAGAAAAAACACGATTTAATGTGGAAATTGCATGCATGTTCAAAATGTCTGAAAAATGTGTATGTTATTAAATATGCTAATTTTTAGGAAACTCGTGCGCATAGCTTGTTTTTACTGAGAAAAAAATCTAACTGAAGTGTGTAGTACCATTTTAAGACTGACGAAATAAACCGAATAAACTGATAAAGTTCATAAGGCGTAATAAGGCAGCACAAGGAAAAATCATTCTTCCAAATTTCAAATTCTTAGCGACCCAAATGCTTTTCGGTGGGATATGATTGCGATGGAAAAGCAAAGAAATTTTCGCCCTATCCGAACAAAAGAAAAAGTATGTCAAAGAAATTATTTGTCTCCATAAAATCACTAGGATATAATAGATGAGATAGATATTAAATATATTCCGTATGCTTCTCCTCATGGCTAGCATCAAACCGAACCGAGAATTTGTCGGAACATTTTAGGTGTTCCTATTTTAAGCCCCACTTCTTCTAGTCAGCTATGAACAACACATAAAAAATAGTAGCTTTTCAGTGCCAAACCCGCAAGCAATTCTTAAATAAACGACCGAAAAATGCAAAGAAATATGAGTCAAAGAAGCATGGGGAACGGCGACATACATCGAACTCACATGCCGCAATCTATGTAGGTACGGGGGCAACGACCACGAGGATTATCCTGTTCGATTGACATGTAGGAACTAATTAGAATGATGTTATTATGGAACGAACTGCTACATCGGCCAACAAGCCCATAAAGCTGTTATCTGCTCACAAACAAGCCTCATCGGACAGTTTAGTTATTTAAGCCTTGGAAGCCAAGATCACGTGAGTCACATTTTTACCAACGAAAATAGCTGTTTCGAGCAGTTAGCTCCGTTTGCCAAGGCTGGGAGAATACCGTACAATAGCGAAGGAAATAAATAAATATATGGGTAGGAAGGAAATAGATCAATGATTAGAGCAAATAAAACTCCGAAGTCCCTTTTATGTTTTATTCGAACCTAGGGGAGCTAAGGTGTTAGATTGTTAGAATTGTAATCGCAATTGGAAAGCGATTGCACTTGAGAAAGGTGACCTAATCGTTACTGTTAGTTGTTAGTTATATCTGGACGATTATTTTTGAATGTTAAATGCGCTCCTCGTAATTTTCGCATTTTTTAAAGAATGCTTTCTTTGTTTTGATGTGATTTTTTTTTAAATGTTTGGGCGAGGGTCAACCTAATGAAACATAACGAGAGATCGATGGGAATCAAAATGGTCAAAGACATAATCAAAGATAACAAAACATGTATGCTCTCTTGACAGGAGATCTTCATGAAAGCAAAGCAAAACACGGAAAAATAAAAAAATAATTACAGGCCAGGAAATTCGCTATATTTTCTGAAATAGCTACGGACCAAAAAGCGCTAACTATGATTGTGTTTTTGACAATTTCCACGCCTGATTCAAAACAACGTTGACAGATGAATGTGGAAAAATAGGACGCCAAAATTAGAAGATGATGAAAAGGACCTAAGACCAGTCAGTCTCCTTTATAATTTCGAGAAAAATGGCGATGGCGCTTAGCAGGAGTTCGGGAAAAATTCATGGAATAACTACATGTTTGCTTTCGTACGTTCGTTCGGGAAATTTGTTTAATGCAAAGGGTTTGCATTTTAAAATCCTCTCATACGATTTTAAAAAATACACAAAGGAGAAACAGACAGGGAAAAATACGGAACAATACGGCTTCAATGCGTTAAAAACAGTAAGTCTTTTATATTCACAATCACCTGGCCTTGAACAGGTGGGGTTGAGAGAATTCTTTAGAAAATGCCAAGACAATCAGTATTTGCACTTGAACATCAGAAAAAAAAACAGCACTGGCTGTCTATAGGCCAATGAAGGCTGCACACTGCATTCGAGAAATTTCATTTCGACAAAGCTAAATTGCAATTAGAAACCTCATTTTGTCAACAGGAATAAGCGGAAAAATCAAGCACTGAGAAAGATATCAGGATTGAAGATGAAAAGCGGAAACATAAAAAACTGAGATTACCATTTCTTCATGAGGTGAACTTCGTTTTCCTTCATTTTTTTATTTATTTATCCACTGATTAGTTAGTTCCAGTTTATCGATACTTCATATTATTTTACAAATTTATTTAATCTATTTTAAATCTTTCTTGCCTCCCTCAGTGCTCTCCATGCACAAACAAATCTCACGGGCAACTTCATAGGCTTTTCGATTATTTGTAAAAAGCTAGAGGCATCAAAAATGCGTTTTCCGTTTTGTCAACTTCACTCTAGTATTTCGAAAAGAAAGAGTCAATAAAATTGAGAAGTAGGATTAGGACTGTCTTGTGGAGTGTAAAATTCCCTTTCGAATGATGTAGAAATTTTGGTAATATTTTTAGGGGCTATGTGCATTTTTCAGTTTGGAAAAAAAACCGGAAAATCGTCGAACTGTTTTAGACATAACTATAACAAAATTTATTGTGTGGTTGGAAGCCGAATCTTGAACAGTGCGCGCTAAGTTGAAAAGGAGTAATGAATTCGCAGCTGAGGGGACACGCAGTAAAGACCCACGTAAAGACCGCGATACACTCAAGCGAAGACATTTACGCTTTTTGGAACACCATCTCCGAAATATGGAAAAACACAAGATAGAAAAACGCTTTGATCTTATGAACACCTAGTCGGCGGCAGGTCGTAGCATAAAAATGCAGTATGAATGTGAATGAGGATCGTAACCAGAATGTGTCCGAAAAGAACGATGAGTACGAGACATTTTATCGAGAACACAAGTGAAGCTGCTAACAATATGACCTACATCTCAATTCTTCTATCTTCTGTTTGTCTAGACTTCTATACGAGTCGTAGTCTGGGTATCAGAGAAAAACACTCAATCAACAATCAGGACACCAAGAAGAATCTGGGGATCTTTTCTCGTGCTAGAAATTTACGGCTGAAGTTCCACCAGGATTACTAAGAACTGGAGAAATTCTAGTCTTGGAACTGCGAGAATTCCTAACAACCAGGCTGCGTGAGGTAATTGAGTTGACATGTTTCAATATACATACTGTATATTTCACTAATATATTTCATATTTCACTACACTTCACAATATATTCCATCCATAGTCCTCATGGCAGATGTCCTTGCATAGAACCTCACAGCGGCCACCGAACAATTGCCTACGGCTTCGCGGCGGCGGCAGATGTGCAGTCGAGCGTGAAGCAATTTTTTTGCTTGTCACAGCATCATAAATCCGGAAAATCAGCAACTAACACATTTTGAGAACAAAAAGCGTGGAAAAGTGATGAGAGGGTGCTGCAGTTTAGAATCCCATCAATCGCAATTGATTCCTCTGGAACGGATCCATCTTCATTTATTCTGAATCATCCGTGAAATGTGTTAAGACAATCCGTGATGATCTTACAACTGACATTAGCAGTTAGCACAGACATAAGACCATGCTGCGCACAAAAAAAAAACTTAATGCTTCGAAATACTGATTTCGAAGTCAGCTCTCATTTTGCTTACTGCCCAGATCGCTTTTTTTCCGGTCGACTATCATCCGAAATGCATTGTAGATGATTTAATAAGATGATTTCAAGATGATATGAACAAAACAACATTGATTCCTCTTTTAAATGTTTAAAAACCTGGGGGTGAAATGGGTAAACACTCGAGATATCCTAGTTGTGCACGAACTCATTGGAGCTATTTTTAAGTAAACAACTTTCGGAAGGACCAGATTTTTGGCCATATTCATAGGAACTAGCAGCCGGGACCCAATAACCATAGGGATCATTGCTACGTGCAGAAAAAACTTTTCAAACTGCAATGAGAGTAGAAGGTGTGACAGCGCGGAAGTCGCCTTGAGAACACATTTTGAGCGCTAATTTTCTGTATTACAGCGATAGGATTTTCTGTACAAGAAATTCATCCAGAAAGGGAATATTCAGTAATAAATAAAGCCATTAAAGTATCAAAGTCGAGAGAAAATAAAGTTTAGAATCTAGAAAAAAATTCAAAAAACTTAGGCTAAAGATAAAAACTAATTAATTGAGTCAATTTAAGCTAAAATTTAAGCATTCACGAAACATGCAACAAAACTGCCCTGGCGCACCTGTCGCAACCATAGCCTGGTCTTCGCTTACCTAGCAAGAATTAATTGGGCCGGAATATCTGCGTTGTAAAGTCGAGGTGCAAACTTCCAGTGCTTGAGATGGGCGTTATAAAGTCATCTGTAATCAGATAAACTCTAAAAATTTAAAACTGTTTTGCTCCTAACCTTAAGAAAACATACGATCATTCCCCTGTAAGTAGTTTAGGCAGAAAAGGAGAAAATCAGAAAAATCAGATATTCTTTCCTTTAAACCAGGCAATTTCGAGACGATGTTAGGCTGTTTCTTAAATCTTTGTTGATAGCTTGTTACGAGTAGTTATACGATACAATGTATGCGAAAGATACAGTAATGAAATATAAATATGTAATAAATGCTATATATATATATATATATATATATATATATATATATATTGGCTGGTTTTAAATTATTCGAAATTGAAATAAAAGCTTCTTTCACGGTTAGCGGATTTACTGCTTAACTGAAATTTTTCCAATAAAAACCCAAATAGAAATAAGTTCATCGCAAAAACAGCATTAGATACCCTAGAAAATAAAATGAAGTAGAATAAAGGTGAAAAGGTGTCGAATCAGGACTCAGGAATGCTCCAAAATGCAACAAAATCCGTCGGACGCTCCTCCTCCACCTCTAAGCTTAATTGTTAGCCGCAATACACGCAGCTTGTTCAAGGGGTATGTTGATAGATGGGTCATTATGTCGACGACGACACTTTCGCTTAACTACACAAGCATCAATTACGGAACTGACTCGGAGGAGTTACGGAACAAGTTTAGACTGAACAACTGGGTGTCCATGATAGGTGGGTAAGTAGTACGACGGCCTTAGAAAATGGTGGATTAAATGACGAAATAAAAGAAAACAGAAAGAGCATAGAGACCGCAAAAGGTGAGTGAAAATTGTACCATCGCAAGACTTCTACAGAGTTCGGATTTTAACGCCCCACTCTGAAACCTACACTAAACTAAAAACAGGGAAGCAAGAACGGAGGTTGCCTGGAAGGAATCAGAGGATGATCTATAGGTTCACTGAACATGAGCAAAAAGAAAACACGTTCACTATCACAACACAACAACTAGTTAATCTCCGCTTTTTTTTAAACGGTTAGGAAAACACCTCACCTGTCCATGCCTGTCCTGCAGTTATTCATTTTTGGACCTAATCCAGAGCATCAGCGAATTAATCTTGAAGTAAAACTAGCTTTAAAAAAAGTTAACGAAAAGTTTTCTTTTCCCAGGATATTTCGAAAGGACTGGCATCAAATCGTAGGATTCATTCCTCTTTCAGTAGGATTTGGATTGGAAAACGGTGGCAAGGATACGACAGTACCAACTCCGTAAGACTTCACATCTGAAGAGGAGTAACTGCCAAACATTTCAGTGGTTTTTGTGGAGCAATAGGCCTTACTGTCTAAAAAAGAGTTTCAACGGGAACTTATCACTCTTATTGAAGGGAAACGTCTGTTCTAAAAGCTAAATCTAGACCAGTAGATGGATAGGTGTGAAATATTGGGAGCTTCTGCTACCCTGACCCGTCATCTTTCCTCCTTCTCATTCTGCAGCAAAGCACTGGAAGATTTAGTCAGCTATGAATGCTCTCAAAAGCTCTATTCGGTGTTATGCAGCTTAAGTAATTGGGTTTCGTTGGTTTTTGTGAAGTTGTAGCATAGAGACCACAATATCGTGATGACAAAACGTCAGAAATAACTCTGTTACGGAAGAATGCAACAACTGGTATCCGCTTCAGCACACGTATTGGGTTAGGTACTAAGTTCGTAGCGTTTTTATATTTTCTTTGTTTTACACCGGTTTTTTTACTGTTTGACAAAGTTTATAATACTCATTCGATAGAGCTCTTTCTGCTCTACAAAAATGTGTTAATTGTCTTTTTGAGTAACTTAATTTTTAATTACTTTTTAGGCTTAGAAATGGAGTAAAAATGAAAAAAAATAAAAATAAAAATAATAATGGGTAAAAATCAACATTCTCGACACCTGCTCTTCTTCGCTTTTCATCGAGGCCAAAAAAACTGCTGAAGCAGCCCGGGACATTTGCAACGTATACGGAGAAGGCGTCATAGACGATTCTACACCACGGAAATGGTTTGCAAAGCTCAAAAATGGCGATTTTAACGCCGACGACTCGCCTCGTTGCGGAAGACCTTCTGACTTTGACGAAGAGCGCCTAACCGCAATTTTGAAGGAGAACTGTCGCCAAACAAGTCGTGAATTATTGTTATGATTATGATTAATTTATTGTTAATATTAATGATTTTTGATTAAATGAATGTCCTTGATAAGAACGCTACGAACTTCTCCCCAACCCAATATATGTCCGCCTTCTTAAGAGAACTGCGAAAACATTATAAAAAGAGAATTTTGTGTCGAGTATGAAATAAGTATGAAAAGGCAAAGGTTCAAATTTATTCCAGGAGAAGAATTTTAAACGGGTACCAATTCTGGCGCTCTTGTCAAGGATTTCGAATTTACGTCGATGGAACACAATGAAAATACTGTGCCATCAGCAAAAATTAGCCCCTGAAAGGGTCAAAAACAGAAAAGACTCTAAGTATGCATTGCAATAAATTAGTGAATCCAAGTGCACTGCACTATCCTGCTAAATGACTATCATATATGGACAGTCCTAAGCAAATAAAGGTCGATTAGATTACAAAAGGAGTACAAGGGTTAAAACTTATGAGAAACCGAGCAGATGCTAATATGTTTTTAGAAAACGCGATGCATAGTGCCTACGCGAAGAAAACTCGCAAAAAAATTAGGTTTTTTCCTCCGTCCAGCTCACATATATGATGTATTGTTTATGTAATGAAACAATAAATATAAAAATTACGGAAAATTCCTCTCTTTCCAACGAAATTCATCACTGGGAATCTGCAGCGCATTTTGTAAATCGTGGAAGCGAATCATTCGCGATAAGAGGTTTGGATAACGTCTGCACAGTTAATTGTTCGACACCGCCCAAAGCCAACGAAATCTTTTATGCGTAAATAAATCTGCACCAGAGGGTAAAAATACTGACTTCTTACACCGTTTGGACTTACAAGTCATTCTATAGTCGTTCCATAAATCCGCGAACCTCTACGATTCAAATAATTACTGAAATCAAAACTTTCAAAACATTCTTGAAGTCAAGCGCGTCCCGAAGCGATCGATAAATGCCAATCCATCTGCTCATGTTCACGCAAAGGAGAAAACGGAAACCGCCAAGCAGAAAAAACGCCGACTTGAAAAACCTTCCGTCCTTTTCGGATAATTTTGAGTTAAAAGAAGCGCGCGATAGGAAGTGCTAAAGAAAAAGACCCGCTGTTGCAAAAAACAAATGATAACGTTCACACATAGCCACCAAAATTAATTCAGAATTCCACGAAAGACGTCCACAAGTGTTCCCTGGCAAATTTGGCACTTAGCAGCAAATCTCCGCCCATGAGTCGTCCTATGTTCCCAAATGTGAAGTATTTAACGGATTCGACTGAGGCTAAAACGGCTTCCGAAAAGGATTACAAAGGAACTTCTTCCTATCAAGAAGAAAAGAATACTCATAAGTTTGTACAGGGCTGAACAGAGAGAAAGGACCACGTTGCAGAACAATTGAAAGCATCAACTTAAGCCAGTATGGAAATAAGGGCTCGCAGAATTTCCGTGGATTTTCTGACAGCATTAGGAATTCTGGGAAGATATCAAACCAAGATTGCTTTCCACGTCAAGGCGTGGTTCTGCTGTCAAAATGTTGATGAGTCTCATCAATTTCGATGGAGGTGGACGAGTTTGCAAAACGAATCTTGTAGAAGCAAATAAATACATGTACACTCCGATATCGCCCTCATCCTTCTCATCCCAAAACCAGACGGATCAGGAGAACACTGATCATCACTTCAGCCGACGATGCAATTCTTTACACCTGCGATCAAATGAAAGCGTTTGAAGATGATTAGGATGAAATTATGAAACAGCACATGTGGGGATCAAATCCACTTCTTGTTTCGCTATTGGCAAAGATGTAGTGAATTGCTTCGTCAAGCAAAATATTCAGTTTACTGATCCTGACCCATTTGCTAGATGGGTTTGAAGTTTAGAATTTTTCGCGTTTTCGTTGATGTAGGTGTAAACATAAACAACTGTCAGAAAACATTTGAAATATAAAGTCGAGTCATAGCTTCCGCCCAGGTTCATGGTAGTTATTGTTATTGGTACGTTACGTTATCGTTACGCCTGATTTTCTTCTGTTTACTTTAACGATGGGAAACCGAAAAATGCACTTAAGCCATGTGCTGCTCTGGGAATTTGAACATGGTAATAGTGCTGTGGCTACGGCCCAAGAAATATGCAGTGTGTATGGAGAAGGAGTGATAACCGATCGGACGGTTAGAAATTGGTTTGCCAAATTCCGTTTAGGAGATGTTACTCTGAAGGACGAACCAAAAGAGAAGCGGGTGGGGAGATTCTCAGCTACGATCCACGTCGAAAAACGAGATAGTTAGCAGAGAAGCTGAGAAGTCACTATCAACTTCTTATTTTTTGTGTTTTTTTAAATAAACTCTTGAAAAACAAAGGGGAAGTTGTTTATTACTCAAACAGATTCAAGATGGGTATTATAGAATCCAGCCCCGAAAAGGTTTCCAGGGTCTCTCTTAAAGGTAATTAATGGTAAATTGTATTAGGTACTGGGAGGCACGATTAGTCGTGAAACGACTAAGAGTTATATGAAAGAAAGAGAGAATGATGTGCAAATGCACTGGAAATTAGGAAATTCAATTATCAATTGGCTGCGAGAGCTTTGTCGTGGTCCTCCCTTATGAGGGATAGTTAGTCAAGAAAAAAGGACAGCCACAGCTAACACAAGTGAATCTGAAGAGGACAAAATGGAGATTTGGTAAAAGTTAAAGCACCCTACTCTTTAACAGCCAGATTATTTCGGTTCTGCATCGCTTGGTTTTGCATCAAAACTGTGGGATGACAGACAATCGCAACTCGCGTGCAGCAAGGCCACAAGTCGCGCCGTTGTTCACCTGGGAATTTGCCCATTCGGAAAATGGCAAGGGTGCTGCTCAAAAAACACATGTTCTATTATTTGGAGAGTTCTAGGGGAAATCCAGTGCACTGTCAGTCTAACTCTTGAACAGGATTTCTCGCTAGACGGGAGGGGTAGAGAGGTTTTCACCCACTCTAATACCAGAATAATATTTGTTCGTTTCTGAGCCCAATTACCAATCTTACTCTACGTTTCTTCAAAAACCACATCACTTAACGTGAACTTCAGCCGACCCGAACTACTCTGTCCTTCTCTTGTTTGAGCAATTACTAATCCTAAACTGGATTAGCGCACCGAATATAAGCGACCAGCTTTCAATGGCGGTTTTTCACATATGTCTAGGCTGCTGAGACGATTTACACAGTATTAGATGTTTTCGTATGGGAGTTAGTAGCGGGAAACCTTTCAGCCACTGCTAATAAGCTGATTGCCGTAAACAGGCGGATAATCGTTACTCCTGAAAACATCCTGGGATCCTGTGAGCAGTAACTGCATGGTAGGGAAAAATCCGCAAGATTACAAGAAATTCGAGACAAGTATTATGTGGGAGTTGTGTTCTACAGCAAATCTTTATAGTATAGGGAACAAAAGATAAGGAAGATCTTTGCGAAAAAAAAAGATAGTCGGTAAGCCACTTTCGCCACTTCAAGAAAAATAATAACTTATTAAGAAAAATGTAACATGAATTTGTCATATTGGCGGATATAGAACTCAGATTAACAGACGTGGGCGTGGCTTAGCGACTGCTCTGATCGGATACTTGATAGCAGAGTTCAGCACCGTCTGAACTCATATCAGTCACAGTTACAAGCGCCGCAGCTTGCTTTGGCCTGATCAAAGCTGCTGAGACGATTTACACAGTATTAGCCAATTTCAGCTCAAAGGCAGCGTGTCACGATTTTGACGTGGTGCGGAAGCCACAACGAAAGTTGAGAGTTCCCGATGTAGATTACGGAAACCAGCCTGATTTCGTTCATCTTTCCCTAAGCGTCGTAAAGAACGGTGCAAGGGCGGTTTTGCAGAATTACGCGACCAAAGATTCTGAAAGTTGATGATATTAGTAGGGATCCAGTGACTTGGTCAATGGATTACGGAAACGTGCCATTGCACAGAGTGAAGTGCGATTAGCATTCATAACGAGAACGATTTCTCGTCTATTGACATTATGTAAATAGTTTCCTATCTTATTCCTTTACGCTCATCATTGAATATCCCAGGTAGTCGGACAAGGAAACAAAGCGAACGAGATGAACAAGGTTAGCTGCGGGTTCGCGCGGTCACACTTAAGAAAGTAGCGGGAATGCCTGGGGTTTTTGTTCTTGCAAGATCCATGAAGGTAGTGGATGTGGGTGAGACTCACACTGAACATGTTCATTGAAATTTTCCTCAGTGATCCTAGAGAATCCAGCAGCCTTGAATTCTAATTAGTTCAAGCTCCCTTTCCACTGCACAACTTCGTACTCGAGCTAACCGGTCCGGATTCTCACAACTTCACTTCGTATTGGTGAGAAAAAAATTCACACCGTCAAGAAAATATAACTATGTCCAACTTTATGACCAAAACGGTCATAATATCTAAAAAAGAAGAGTCGTTAGAACACAAAACGTTAAATCTTACGTCATCGCAAGTCGTTCGATTCTACGTCGCATAAGTTTTATGATGGTCAACACCTCTTAACATGAACATTAAGAAAAAGCCCAGATCTTGTGACATCCAAAGCGATTTCGGTGCAAGATAAGTGGGAAGGAAATGCTGCGTATTTGAATTACCGGCTCGCAGCAACTTTCTAGCACGCAGTAAGGATAAGGATAAAGTTTCTGGCGTTAATCAATCCGCCTGGGATGCGCCCCCACGTTCACTTCAACTCAAAATCGTTTGAGTTTCACGAACGTGTAGCTGGCCTATACAATGACTTGCGGTGGCTAGCCGATGTGTCAAGTCAGTGCTTTAATCCTCCCAGACAAGTCTAGTAGCAATTTACAGGAAAGATGAAAGGCTTGGTGAGCACTAGGGCGGATTCGAATCTCCGGTCGATCGTGCAGGGAGCGGGATCTCTAACCGCCACACCACACCCGCCCACGCAGTATTGTATGGAATCGGAAATAGTGAATAAAGAAGATCCTATCTCTGTTCCCTTTCGATTACGCTTTGAAATGTTTTTTGGATGACTGCACATCGATTCAGTGCACCTTTAAGTTAAATATTCTTTGCTGATCCTTTATTGGAAATGTCCCGCCAAACTACCTGTGGCTTCTCTAAGCAAAAGAACATTGTTAGGGCTCTTATAGTATGCAATTTCGAGAAACCCAATCAAGGAGACGAAAATGTGTTCGGAAATCTAGATTTAGGCCTCAGAATAACATCTATAAAACAGTCGACGATGCAATGAATGAAAAAAGAAACAAATAAACCACATAGACCTCACAAATGTCAGTGAGATTTGAGGGTGAGGGAATCACTTGAT
This sequence comes from Necator americanus, assembly GCF_031761385.1. Classification (NCBI taxonomy): domain Eukaryota; kingdom Metazoa; phylum Nematoda; class Chromadorea; order Rhabditida; family Ancylostomatidae; genus Necator; species Necator americanus. The sequence goes on from NC_087374.1 coordinate 18,970,406, forward strand.
TAGGATTTTGCTAAAAAGACCAAAGGAAGTAGTCACAAGAGCCGGAAATGATGGGATCGTAACAGTCAGAGTTTCGTCTGAAAAAAAGACTTCTAGCACTACTTTCGCCCCTGCTCTCATCGCCAGGCCTATTGTCTCAGAAAACTATGTCCTCGACCGCTGAAAAATGTGACATTAAAAGTGCAAATGTCACTGTGTTGATTTTAAACATTGTAGATAACGGCTAAAACGTTTCGAAGTCACGTTCACACGAAGCTACACGATGACACAATTCTTCGTGGAGCTGCATTGAGGCAATTATAAAAAGTTCGGTTCTCTGCAATTTATATGGCAGAAATAATTATTACACGGGTTCGTCAATCTATATCGGTTGTCATGCTCATTATACGGTGTTATTAGTTGGAACTAAGTGGGCATTCCATAGTTTCGAAGAGATGAACAGCACCAGTCAATATTCGTCGCCGAAAGAATGTCGTCGTGCATTTGTCAATTTAGGTTGGCATGCTCTTTTCACTACTGAACTTTTAATCGGCTGCATTCTTCGTGTTTAGAATGTCGCAGGAAACTTACAGGGAACTGATACTCTTCCAACTTTTTTTTGAAAGAAGAAAAGAATGGGTTTGCCAGTAATAAGTGGGACGCTGCAAACCTTGTATTTCTCATAATCCTAGGAAGAACATTCAAAATTAATGTGTGCATGGGAATGTATACGAAAGCATGGTAATTATTCCACTTCATTCCGTGTATTTGAAGAATGTTTGGATTAGGCGAGCGTTATGCAACAATTCAATGCTCCGGAAATTCCTGACTAAGGTGAACGGCAGGAAGAACGTCGGTTCCAATAAAGAAGAAAGTCTCCCCTTTGATACAGCACTACGGCACTTCACTGAATTCATTTTTACCCCCTTTCTTCTTTTTATTAGAACAAAATTGACGGAATATTAAAACCAGCCACTACTTTACTCAATCCTCTACGCACCTGCAACACCATCAATAACATCAATTAAGACAATTATTTTGTCTTTGTGCAGGGAATAGGTGATCTCTCAAAAACCATACTATGCATTAGCCGCGATGTAAATAATGTAACCGAGTGTTCGAACAATCAACAGTAGCCCCGGACGATTGAGTTGCTATCAGTGTGGATTATGTCGACAAAGATCACTGATTCACTAAGTATTCACTCGTGCACAGTTACTACAGTCAGCTACAACCCCTTACGTGCTGAATCAGATCCTGTACACTTTAACATGAGGCAGATAGGTATTAAAAAACAATGTTAAAAATACCACACAGAAATGGACACAATAACTTCGCAACAGTAACCGTATCCCTTATTCGTCCCACTTCTGCTCCAATCCCAACTTTTCTGGTGAAATGAGCAGAAAATTAAGGGGGCACAGAAGTGGAAACAACTGACAGAAATCAACCCATAATAAGGAGCTAGCAATAGATTTGCAAAAAAATAGAAATAGCTGATACCAACAAAAACATAAAACTCACCCATCACAGCTAGAAGGCGAAAAGAATTTTTGTTCATCTTGACGTTTAAGCATTGTCTTCGAGAATAGGGGAATGTTGGTAGGACGATGTTGCTGTGCGCGGTCCTAGAAAAAGAGTTTTCTAAGAATTCATAAATTCGCTGCGTAATGAATGTAAGGTGAAGTTGCTCAGAAAATAAACAATACATTATTACTTACAAATACAATAGAACAATAAATATAACGATAAATAAAATAAAAACAAACTATACATCTGGCTAAAGCTGGATTTTCAGACTATTTATTGTAGTGTTCGCATCGTGCGCCCTCAAAGACAAATAAGAAATAATATTAGTGGCATTTTCTGTAAAATAAGAATTAAGTTTTTCTTTTCCTAACAAAGCTAATTTCCTTTTTTTTCAAATTAAGCATACGCGAAAGACTTCATAGTTTCCTCTCTAAAGACGTCAGTTCTGTATTTGCAGAGCATTCAAACTTGATTTTTCACCTGTACTCCTTCTGTACCAATATAATACAAACACGGTCTGCAAGTACTCGAAATATGGGTTTTCTTCCTATTTCCCCCAACAGTTATCACAGAATGATGTTTTAGCATAAAATGATGTGAAAGACATCTTCCTACTGATAAAGATAACGTTCCACGTCAGATCATATAAATTGTTCGCTACTTTCTAAACAGCGGATTTTATTCGTGTTTCCACTTTCTGAGGAAGGCATGTTACCAACCTGAGGCAAACGTTCAAGGAGATAGACAGGTGAAAAGCAACGCGCGCAGTGACCGCGGATATGAAGCGGCTGCAAGTTCTCATTTACTCTTTGCGACATGTACATACACGAGTTATTCCGCGATACTACCGCATCACGACACACCAATTCCATCCCGTTGGACCACATTTTACCGCTTTGCGACGTCGGCGCACCAATCCCAGGTCATGAGACTCATTCAACACCATTTTATAGATTTCTGGTGCCGAAGCAATCCGACGCCACGCGATCCGTCTCGCTCCTCTCGATACCCTTCTAGGGCTGATGCACTCTGATGCAATTTTATGCCATAGGATCCACCGCATCCCATTTCGTTTCTCTGTGCTTAAAGGCAGCATACCACGAATCTGAGGTTGTGCAGATTTCAGGTGGAGTATTCGTATACGGGATGGGAGACTACGGTGAAGGAGGCTAATCCGTCCATTTCCTTCTAATTGCTGTAACAAAACCGCCCAGAAGATGCGGCGCCGCATCTTCTGGGCGGTTTTGTTACACTGGCGCGAAGACTGGCGCGCTCCAATCGAACCTCTTGTACAAAAGGGTGCGCCAAAACGAATGAAGCCGTATCTTCCGGGCCGTTTTTTACGGCAATTAGGAAGAAATGGACGGAATCACCCCCCTCTCCGTAGTCTCCCATCCCGTATACGAATACTCCACGTGAAATCCGTACCACCTCAGATTCGTGAGGTGATGCCTTTGATGGATTTGACTACCCTCAACGTACTTGCTGGATCCTTTCTTTAAAGACTGAACACATGTGTGCAGACGGCTACTTAAATAGTAGTAAGCAGTTTACGTGATCCTCGTATCACCGTTATCTTTATCTGAATAGTGTTCACGTCAGTTCTCGTTTACTCGTGCGTTAACTGCTGAGTAGAACGAGGAAAAGTTTGTCTTCGAAATATGTAATAATACTACTAATTAATACTTCGAAATATGTTTTCAGATTGCTCAAAAAATCGAAAGGTTATAGACATGAAATCAAGCTTGACCATTCTCTAAATGAAGATTATTTAGACATTTATAGCAAAACGATTAAACGGAAGCCATCCATCAATGCATATGTTTCTTTAAAAAAGATCAAAATAAGCTTCGTTCGAAAAGAAAGCACTTTTAATTCTCTGGCAGAAATTTACGGGAAGTGCTGCTGTTTTTAATTCGTATTCATAATTAAAGAGGAGCATCAGAAAAGTCTGTGTCCGGCTTTAGCCGGATGTTGGAAGATGGGATCACATTAGCCTGTTTCACACGCTCTTTTCGAGATTATTAGGGATACCTGAGACAAACTATTGAACAAACACGACGATAATTTGGACATCGACAATTTGATAGTTATGTGCTGTATTCAAGTGGTACTTCTGCACTCACGTTCCTTTAGTCCCGCGCTACACATTAGACGAGTACAAACCTCAACTTCATTAACATTAAAAGTCCTGCACAATCATGATCATGATATATAATAACGGGCTTATTCCGTCACGTGTGTGTGTGTATGTGCATGTGTGTATGTGTATGTGTGTGTATGTGTATGTGTGTATGTGTATGTGTGTATGTGTGTATGTGTGTGTGTATGTGTGTATGTGTATGTGTGTATGTGTATGTGCGTATGTGTATGTGTATGTGCATGTGTGTGTGTATGTGTATGTGTGTATGTGTGTATGTCTGTATATGTATGTGTGTATGTGTGTATGTGTGCATGTGTGCATTTGTATGTGTGTATATGTATGTGTGTATGTGTGTATGTGTGCATGTGTGCATTTGTATGTGTGTGTATGTGTGTATGTGCGTTGCAACCACTTCACATCCATGGTCGCTGCAGGTGTTGCATTACACCTCTTGCCTCAACTTGGTGCCATGCCTTCTTCAGAAAGTGGAAGTACCGACACAGATGGCTGCTTAAGTAGTACCCAACAGTTTACATGATCTGATGTGGAACTCATCCTTATCAGTATGATGATGTTGTTTACGTCATTTTATGAAACATCATTCTGTGAAAACTATTCGTGGAAATCTGGAGGAATATCCATTCTTCGAGTAATGCTTTCAAATAGTATCTACATTATTCTGACATCGAAGGAGTGTTTGTAGCTGACGGTCGAATATTCTCCAAATGCAGAATTGACGCGTTTAGAAGGAAAACTCCGTAACCTTCTGCCTTAATTCATAATAAAAAAAGAGAAGGAAAGCGTTGTTAAAAAAACACAAATCTAATTTTACAGAAAACGCCACTACTATTAACTTTCATTGGTCAGTGAAAGGAAGCGAAGCTAAGACCACAGAAATTCCGAAGTCCGGCTTTAGCTGGACATTGAGACTGGTATCGATATAAGCTGCATACAATCGATCAATAGGGATAACGCCTTGGAACCACACATTTCACAATAATAATTGTCCAGTAGAAGAGCATCGAACAAACGTTTCACCCAACACACACAATCTGAGTGACTACTGCTTATCTAGAGGCTCTTGAAGGGGAGATCATTTCCAACATCACTAAAGCATCACTAGGTAGTAAATGTCACTTTTAAATCCTCCAAATTTAAATCCACTCAGATATCACAACTTAGCTACCATCTGCTGAACCCAGGTACATAAATAGCCCACTTCCGCTCGCTCATATTTATGCGCTCCTAAAGCTCACTGAAACATGAACACCGCAGATGACCTCAGCGGGGTGGTCCTGATTGGACGTGGTTTAGTGGCACACCTAGTCTGAGGTACACCTGCCTTGGTCTATCGACGGTCTCTTCAGGAGGCACTGATTCGGCTGTGGTTCCCCAACGATCGCCCCCATACATTCAAAGTATTCTGAGTTGCGCGCATAAACACGCAAGATCATATCGATTGACGCTTATTCGTAGTCAGCTGGCGCCACTACAGTGTTTTGCGTCATTTTTCCCATGTGCAGACATTTTTTTCTGCTTCGACCTTCGTTGTCCTTCCTGTTGTCTTTACATCCGCAAAGGTTCCTCATCACATAAGGACTGTTGGTCCTTATTGTCATTTCTTATGGTGTTTCCATCCAGAGAATCAGTGCCAGTTTCGTTTTTATTTTCCCATCACGTCTCTTACACTTCATATTCGTTAGCCTCTGTACGTTTCTTTTATTTTCTCGAAAATAGCGTTGAAGCGATCGGAGAAGCTTCTCGTAACTCTCCTTTTCCCTCTATAATTGATTCTAACCGGGCTTGGTGTGCCATCGATTTAACGTAGAAGCTATATATCTCTTATAGCCATGAATATAGGATCCAATGCCTATTTTCTGGTCCTACAAACTTTCTGCACAATGAATAGTGGGTGTTATGTTTGTATTGACTTGTACTGTTACTGTTAGTGGGATAAAATGTAGTTGGGGTGGGGCACTCAGTCACGCTCTTATTTATAGAAGTAAATAATTAAGTCAGTCGGGACCCTAAGACCTAAGCATTAGTCATAGATGATCTATGACATGTAAGCTAAAGTTACTAAGAGAAAGAAGTAAGGTAGAGCGTACAGAAATAGGAGCGCGGTTGAGTACACCAGGTGCATTTTTCCCCTCTTAGCGCACTCACGTATAAAAATGTTTCTTCCACTTATAATTTTAATCGCTTATAATGCTTTTATCTATATTACGTTTAAAAAATTAAGGGTACATATCAAGAACACCTGAGATGGAGGAGTACACACGTGAGCCTTGGTGGGCCAATTTAAATGTTTATTTTCTTTGCACTCTACTTAAAATCTCCTTTTCAGTCCCTACCGAATTGGTGATGACTTGGGATCTGCCTTTGCAATGGGGCTGGTTGGTGGTTCGATTTTCCAGGCATTCTCGGGATATAAACATGCTGCTAGGGGTCAGAAAATGGTGGGTTCTACTACCCGTGTGTTCTGATAATCGACTTTTCATTCTAGAAACTTGTGATGTTCCCGATAATTGTTTTTCTCAAGTTGGTGTTTTACAGCTCGGTATGTTGCGAGAAGTAAGAATGCGCAGCACAATCACAGGAGTTCAATTCGCTGCCTGGGGAGGAATGTTTAGTACCATTGATTGCTGTCTTGTTGCAATCCGCAAGAAGGTAGTTGCTATTCCAGACATGACCGCCCCTTTTCAGTTCTCACTTATTTTATCTGCAGTTTTTAAAAGTGTTCTTTATTGCTCCTATTCAGGAAGATCCGTTTAACTCAATCGCTTCCGGAGGACTGACGGGTGCATTGCTTGCTATCCGCAGCGGTCCGAAAGTGATGGCTGGATCAGCCATACTTGGATCAGTGATATTGGCAATGATTGAGGGTGTGGGATTGATTACCACTCGATGGATGGGCTCCATGGTTGATCCTACCGCACCACCTGTAAGTTATGCGGCCTGCTTTTTGTTCTTAATTTGGCTGGACATACTTTTATGAATATTTTGTTGATATCATGTAAGTGCTTCCGTTGTTGACTACTTTAAATTTTCGTTTTCACGTTGAAGTTTGTCTGGTATTGTTTCTAAAGTGAGGATATGAAAATTCTGGTGAAAATGTAGTTGGGGACCCTCAGTGGCGCCTTTATTTCTCGACGCTCTAACTTACTTTTTTGAGCTTAGTAACTTTGATTTACGTGTCATAGATCCCTTTATACTAATGCTTAGACGTTAGGGCGCAGATTGATTTAATTATTTACTTTGAAAAATAAGGGCGCCACTTAGTGCTCCCACTCCTCGCAACTGCATTTTACCCGAAAATTATTTTCGGATTTTCCTTCATTTTTCTTCAACTTTTTTTCCACAGCGCTTCTCAGAGTTTCTCGGATTAGACATAGGACAACGCTCTTTTGCCCAAAAGAGAGAAGAAGAACTCTAACTATTCACTTGTATTGCAGCCTGAAGCTCTGGATGATCCCAGAAATCTACCTCCGTCGAAGAGTCATGCAGAACCTGGTCTGCAGGATACTCACACAACTATGCCATTTGGACTCCCTTCAGCGCTACCAAATCTGTCCTAAATAAGGAATGACTGCTTTTAAAACTTTTAAACCAACCAATTCTGCTTTGTTCACAACGGGAACTTATTGTTTTTCGGTGTGACTTTTGTTACTGACATGATGCTCCCACTTTCTATGTCCGAGTTCATCTTGAATTTTTGTCTACGTCATATTCCTCACCGATCTAGCTACGGAAAGCCGTACCCTCCACACGAAATATACTTGTTTTTTTTTTTCTTTCCTAGATAGTTGTTGTTCTGAACTACTTGTCTGTCGTTGTCGAGCTTTCGAGCCGCTTCCTTTGTTTGCTGTTATTTTTGCAGAAGATGTTTGAGAAAGTTTAGTTGATTGTTATACAAATGCTTATGCAGAGTTAGTTTTGACTAGGTCGATCTTTTCCTTCGTTTTGTTCGCGTATAGTTGACAATGTTTGTTTTCAATCATACAGAACTTTAGGCGGCAGAAATAAAACTTACTAAAACCTTTTGAATCTTGTCAACAACCCGGTCGAATCAACTCGATGCCATGTTAATATCGTGTTTTAAGGGTAGTACATGACTTTCCCGCACGAGAGTTATGAAAAAGTAAGTTTGCTACCTCTTCATCGTTTCAGTGATGTATCGATGAACACCAAACTGCGGATAAATTCGCTCATAGTATTTAGCAGACAGCAGTGAGTGAATTTTTCTTTTCATAATAAAGTTATGATTGGAGAAGGTGTAGGATCTTTTCCAGTTTGATTATATAGTAGTAAAGGTAGTAGTCACTCATAATTAGTACTATTTTTATGAAACTATTAGAGCTGCTAAGTTGTGCTGTGGACGGTGCTTTTGCATAGAAAATGACGTTGCAAAAAAGTTAGCAGTATTGGCACCAGTGTTGGGAATCTGTTCAATGTAATAGATTCTATAGACAAGGTTCAAAACAAGATACTTGATGATACCGTACTAGCTTGACACGAAGAGATCACTTTCCTGGGTGATCTCTTCGTTTCAAGCTAGTACGGTATCAGTATGCTCCTTTTTTAACACTTTAGTTACCGAGGAATTTTCCTACCTTCCACAATTTCTTAGGTCACAGTAAACTTTATCTTATTTTTATTCTTTATTTTTATTCTTTTCTTTTTTTTTATTCTCTTCTTTTATTCTTTTCTGTGTTCGATTTCACTCAAGGTCTTTTCAACAGTATTAAAAAAACTCATTCAGTACGTGGATGAACCCGTAGCACCTGAGGATAATCAGGACCAGATGAAGTGTAATACTATTTAGTCAGCCATTCTGTCCCATAGGAAAGCACTTTTCTAGATTGAAATTTTGACCTCTCGCCTTTTTAAGTAAGCGGTTGTTGATAGTTTGTCCAGTAGGGTTGGTCACAATTTATGTAACTAGATAAGAGTTACGTAAGAAGAAACCACTGATCTTTGTGTGTCAAGAAGAATTTTTTGTCGTTGAAACTTTTACCTGCAGTGCACCATTAAAATATTTCTTATTATGTATCGCATGAAATATAATTGATACTCCATTTTTTATTTATTTGGTTTCAACTTTTCTAATAATAACGTCCTACCAAAAATTGCTATCATCGAACACTTTTGTAGTCACTTTCCCTTTTTGTCAGCTTGCTAACCAAAACATTATAAAATCCAGGATTAGGTAGTTCCAAGAAAAATATTCTCCCGTTCTTTCCCCCTTTAACCCTTAATCCTTTTCTCGCACATTACCACCATGACAAGTTTCAGTTTAGTATCAACTAATGTTTGAAACCTAAAACGGGAAAGGAAACGTTTCTAGTGTTTCGGCCTGTATCTGCCACTATTTCCAGCAGTGCCATCATGATCAAGATGATAATCTGACTTTATGTAATGAAAATCTTTGATTTTAGAATTCGGACACTTTTCTCATCGAGTCTATTGCAAAATAACAAAAAGCCCAACATAAATACTGTGGACCAGGATTTTCTAGCAGAAATCGAACGGAAGATCGCAAGGAATAGGCAAATCCTCCGTAAACACTCGCTGTCACATTTTAAGTCAGCTTTTAAAGAGGATTTATGCAGTTTTGTGTATTCATTGTCATTCACTGAGTAATAATCGTCCCTTGCTATGTGTTCTTTTTCAGAGCGCGCGAGTTAAGTTCCTCTATCGATAATCTCCGTATCTCTATGAACAGCGCGCAGCAAAAACATCGCGAAGCCTTTGACGCGCAAGCAAATTCAGTTGCCAATATCCCAGCTCATGTATCAATCGAGGTAGATTACTTGTTTACTTTATTCCTATTATTTTCTTCTTTTATTTCCTGCTCTTCTTACATTGAGTTGTCTAAATTGCTTTCTCAGATACTATTTCATTTTGCTTCGTTGATATCTTTTTTGGCTACTGTATTTTCATCTCTGAAGTTCTTCATGTTTATCGTCTATTTTTGGTGCTCAGACGTATGCTTTTTTAGGTTTTGAGTAATGGCACATGTCATATGCGGCCGTGTGTTGCATTGCGAACACCATTGAAGACCTATATGTTCAACTGTCCGGAAGGAGCATCACGATTTCTACCGCAGTTGCGCATGAAGGCATTAAACGTGAACGATATCTTTATTACACGGTGTGAGTTATTTTTTTTCTTTTGGCTTGTTACACGGTGTGAGTTATTTTTTTCTTTTGGCTTGTACTCTTTCTAAGAAGCGCAGTCGGCAAGAGGTCACTTGTGTAGGTTAGTTACACGTTCGTAAACCTCAAGCAATCTTGAATTGAAGTGAACGTGGCGCATCCCAAGCGGGCAGGCACTTTATCTTTCATCCTTTCTCCTTTACCCTTTCTAAGATCTCTCGTGCCAGAAATGGTCTTTTTTCATCTCGCGGAGGAAACTTTCCTGCATTGACACTATTTTTTTCCATGTACGACTTTCGATAAACCTTGACATGTTGATGTTTCAATGATTGATTTCTTTAATAGAGCCGGACACGAGGTTGTTACTATCCTTCATTCGTACCTAACGTTTCAGCAATATCGCCCTCTTCAGAGTCTGAAAGGGTGATTAATCCGACCAAACCCCTTATCCGCCCAACAAAGAAAGCCCTACGTTTACTGTTGGACCTTATAGCTACTAGTAGAAGAGGACATCGTACCTCACGATCAGATGACTATCCTGCCACTGCTAGATACCTGTTGTGAGGTGACTAGCGCAAACAAATATCAGCCTTAAATAGAGCGCGAGTTACTGCGTATTGCAGAGGCATTCCTCATTGCGATTCACCCTTGGGCTCCTAGAGTGGATCCAAAAAGCCTCTGGAGCCTTGTGCGCCGCAATACTAGGTTCGCGCCAAAATCGTGATCTTAACTCCAAAATCTTCTCCATTATGGCGCCGCATCCTATGACTACTTAATGCAGTGGATTCACATGATTTCCTTTTGCCATCCAGGTGATTTTTGATTCGAATACATGGTAGTCTAGTTGTTTCTCCTATGCATTCATCACCACACTGCACACACGAATTCACATAAACAACACATGAACTCATGGAATCACCCTCGTTATTATCCGGACATATTTTGCACTCCGGTGTAGTGCAAACACGAACATATAGGCGGTTGCGAATGAGCCTTTGTCTAAGGTTACTAGGAGCTCCACGATGGCAGCAGATTCTTCAAGATTAGCTTTCCTCAGGCACCGATAGATTCTCGTCTTCCCTTTCTTCCAGTAAAACGGAGGTGGACGTGCGAAACATATTTCGTACTACCGACTTTTAGCATGTGTGGGATGAGCAGAAAGAAAGTGAACTAGGATATTCTTATTTCTCGGTACCACTTTGTCCTATGCGTTCTGTTTGAAATATGTACTTAGACGCTGAGGAAGGGTAACCATCCTCCTTTTGGCTTATCCCGAGTGAACTTTATATACTCCGACTGCTCATTTAGTACCTTGAAACAATTGTCTACCTCTGCTTGAGACGAACAAAAAAGAGAACAGCAGTCGACATATCAGCAATAAAGCAAAGGTCGTGTTTCCCAAATCGGTGCCTCAGTTTTAGTCATGAAAGCAATGGCGAGTGTTGGCGCCAATCGTTGTCCCACAAGACCCCTGATTTGCGCAAAATAGTTCCCCGACCATCCAAAGACACTGCATTTGAGACATTCCCAGAGAACAACCATCAACTGAAACGGAAAAGGAAAAGCCATACGGGTTGATTGAGCTCTGGTGTTCAGTTAAAAGCTCAAAAACTGCCTACATAGCCCAGTCGTTGGAGACGTTCGTGCACAAAACAGTAACATCGAAAGACTCCATTACACATGAGTTATCAAAATGCGTGTTCTTTAGGTGGTCCAAAAGTATATGGGTGTTCATAAAGTGGGTTGATACGAATTTTAGCTGCTGCACCAACATTATGTTTAAGAACCAAGCTATCCTGTGTGTGCTAGTATTATTGCGTGTATTCGTACGCAGCTAATGATAGGTCTTACCTTGAACGTTGAAGGATCTTCAGAGGCAAGCTCACTGTCAGAGTACAGCTTATGAGCTTTTATTAGAGGGTACAAGACAGGACACACAGGTAACTCTGTTTTAGGCCGGGTTGCAGTCAAGGGTGATAAATGCGTTGAGTTACTGGTACTCATCCACACCCTATTGAGTCTACGGAGTTGCGCTAGAAATTCTTCGACAGTTGAAGAGCGATAGAGTTAGGTGTCTTGGAGGTGACATAACGAGAGGGCTTCGTCTAGATGACTAGGAATGATTACAAATTTCTCACCCTTGCCACTAGATAATCTGATGGTTTTAGACTTAACAAGAAATTAACAAGAGACGAACTTCCCTAATGCCTAAGCGCGGTTCCGGAGTGATGTATGAGTGACACTTTCTCCATCTGTAGCGATCTAGAACGTTGAATAGTTCATCTGCAAAAAGACGGGAACTAATATCAACCACGGCGTTAGGTTCTTGTTGTCTAAAGAAAGTACATGGGAAGGGTAGAGGAGGAAGCCCCTTAAACTGGTGCTGGGCAGTCTCAGTGGTATTCGATTTTGCCTTTTGACGGAAACGATTATGAAATTCTTGTAAATTGCATGGAATTTTGCACAGAACCGCGGCAGAAATAGGTTAAGATGGTGAGAAACTTTTTTTTTTGCTTTTTGAATACCTCAATAATGTTTCCAGCAGTCATTACTAGTTTTGACGGAGTAAGCTTAGGAATTTATAAATTAATTTTGTAAATAAGTCGAAGTCCTAATTTCCGTTCTCAGTGATAAAATTTGCCCTTGCATTGCATTGCAATTGTTTAGTTCTTGCCATCTTTTACAGTGATCTTTTACTTCAATTTCGAGGCGTTCTTTTTTTGCTTTACTCTCTACTAAGTTGTTTTGTAGTTTCCTGAGCATTTATACGGGATTTCTCTTCATCACGACTGAAAACAAACTATCTAGACCACTTCTTTCTCATTAGTTTGAGTGGGCTGTCCTCTTTATTATTATTTTGCTGATTTTTTTTTCCATTCCATTTAACAAAACTGTTTAGCAATATGGGATAACATTGGTGGTATATCGTCGATTTTGCTGTCAAAAGAGTCCAACTGCCTCTCCACGCGGTTACATGGTGCCATGAATATAAAACATTTCCTGGAATGTATTCGACCCTTCCAAGACTCGGACTATGGATCGGCCAAGTATCCATCCCAGGTACATCTGGTTATCTTGTGTTAGAGTTGAAAAGACCTTTTTCTTGGCCTTGATCCTGAAGAGTAATTCTAATCTCATACATCTTGTTTTCAGGTTGAGGAAAGGCCCTATTCTTTGGAGAGCTATGAAGATGCAGCTCTGCGCGTAACATATCTGCCAATTAGCGCTCCGCTTCATGATTCTGAAGGATTGGTGAGACCCACCTTATAGGCGTTTACTTATCCTACATATTTGAATTAGGTGCTAAAGTGATTGTCATTAGGCAGAGTTCTTAAATGTAGCTTATCTGATCGAGTTGAAAGCTCCACCAAGAAGGATTGATCCGTTCAAGTTGATTGCACACAAGGTAGCTTTTTTTTAGATTCCTAGTTTGTTGACTTGATACAACTGTATTTTGTTCATTTGTGTGCTACTGGATATTAGTGACAACCTGCCACACAGTTGAAGTGTTTTATAAAGGTGCCCAAAGGACCTCTCATCGGAAAACTAAAAAGTGGCGAAAGCGTTGAATTGCCTGATGGCCGCAGAATTCTTCCAGAGGATGTGTTTTCTGATGAGAGCCCAAAAGTAAGTATGTTTGGTTCACGAATCTGTAGTCGGGTTTTATATTCTATTTACACATAGTACTTTTCATTTTATCTTAGGAAGAGTATCCACGTGCTCTAGTGTTTGAGTGTTCTGGAGAAGCTCATATTAAAGCCATTAGCGAAAACTCCGTTATTCAGGTGATTTTCATTTTTATATCTCTGTCTCTGACCCTGCCTCTGTCTATCCATTTGCAAGCTTTTCTATCATTTTTTTTTCATTGTTACACTTTGCAGCAATTCATCAATGGAACAAAAGTCATCGATCACGTTATTCACTTAAGTGAACAAAATGTTATACAACTCCCCTTGTACTCAAAGTTCGTTTCTTCCTTCGGAGAAAAAAGCCGCCACATTGTTTTAAACGGGTCCTGCCCTGCTATTCCTGGAGTTGAGAGCATTTACAGGTCATCACTCTCCTCCTTTGACTTTTTTGTTCATGTTTTTTTTATGTCTCCCTTTTGTGTGCTCAAGGTTTGCTCAGTTTTAGAAATCACCGGTTGCTGAATCAAATTAGCCCGGACCTGTTCCCGCAGTTACATCCATTAGAGTGGACTGGGCTGGTCACTCAAGGAAGTGAACTGGCTGTTTTTGACGGAATATACATGAAAGCAGCTCCATTGCAGCGGTTTTGGATGAGAAAGGGAGGTGAGGTATTTCATTTCTCACTTTCTCAAGTTACTATCTTTCTGTGTGACATGTTCAGGGGTTGGAGAAGAACCTATCATAGCTGATTTACGTGAAACAACTGTACCTTTCACGGATAAAGCGATACAATTGATTGGGGATCTTCGTAGAGGCATGTCTTATAGAATGTTTTCTAGTTCAATTTATTTCTTTCTGGACTGATCTTTCTTGTTTTCTTTAAGAGATGTTTGTTTTTGGATGTTGTTCATGTTTCTGCCTTCTCACCTAGTCTATAACGATTGTTCTAATTCAATTTTTGAGCCCACGAATCTGAGGTGGTGCTTTCAGCTGGGTTATGCCTCTGCAGGGTCGCAGATTGTGGGGAAGAGGATCATTCCGTTCATTTCTTCCTAATCGCCGTAAAAAAACGGTCCGGAAGATGCGGCGCGTGCCCAAGGCTGGCGCGCTCCAATTCAAATTTTCGTAGACAGCAGCGCCCCAGAACGCTCGAACCTTCATCTTCCGGGCCGTTTTTTTTACGGCGATTATGAAGAGATGAACGGAACCACCCTCTTCTCCACAATATACCACCCCGTATAGGTATAACCCACCTGAAGCCCGTACCACACCAGATTCGTGGGGTGATGCCTTTGAAAAATCGGTCACAATGTCAGTTTCAAGATACGGAAGAACTTCAAACATTCACATCGGAGGCCTGCGAATATCCAAAAGTATCCTTTCTTGGAACATCTTCGGCTGTTCCATCTAAGTATCGCAATGTCAGCTCTTACTTGCTGGAGACAAGCCCTACTTCGGCTGTACTTATCGACGTTGGAGAAGGAACTTATGGACAACTACGAGTTTTGCTTGGAGAGGAAAAGTGCACCAAGGTTAGCACTTTTGGTTTTTGAGAATTACTGTCAATTCTTTCTTTTGTTTTTAAAATATTTCTTATCCACTTTCCACGAACTTAAAAATTTAGCTACTTCGTAATCTACATGCAATTTTCGTGACTCATGCACATCAGGATCATATGAACGGCCTCTACACCATAATTGAGCGACGAAAGGAAGCTATGGATTTCTCCAGTTAGTTACCACAGGCGAGTTCATGAACAGTTCCTCTGTACCTCTCTAGTTTTTGTTTCAGAAAAACCTTACGTGCCTCTAGTTCTGGTCTCTAATCGAAATGTGCTAAAACCTTTCAAAACATATTCACTGTGTTTCTGCGATCTCGAATCATTGGTAGAAATAGTGGACATTTCAAGACATCCTTTAACTCCTCCGATTAGGTTAGTTTCTTCACCTTTCTAAACTTTCTCGTTTCTTCCCCTATTCTTTTTTTTTGTGATCTGTGGCAACGTTCCTTCACATACACTTAATTGACAGCTTTGAGGAGCATAGAAAGTTTTCGGCCATTAGTTATTTCCATATAGGTGTAGAATAATCTTTATGTTTCGGTTAAGCCCGGGACCTCCAGAGAAACGACGACGCTTGCCATCCCCTGTGCTGTCCGCATGCCAAAATGTTATCGAACAAATGCCGCGTCCACTTTTTTCGGAGGAGTCGTGGAATATTCAGGAGATAAAGGCTGTGCAGGTACTGCTGCGAATCTTCTTTTTCTTCAAAAGGAAGTCAAAATTGGGCATTTTGTTGTTGTTTAGGTTCATCACACAAGAATGGCTAACGGTTTCATATTTGGAGTTGGAGGAAAGCGCGTGGTGTTTTCTGGAGACACTAAGCCTTGTGATTTGCTCGTGGAGGAGGGACAAGGTGCTGATCTTCTTATTCACGAAGCAACCTTTGAGGATGGACATGAGGTTGGCGGATAGAGACACACATTATTTATGAAGGGTGTCAGCCATAGGATATAGTAATCCGTTAAATTGCACGCAATTTTTATTTCTAGCTTCTTAGTTCTCAGTTTTGTTTTAGGCTGATGCTCTCAAGAAGAAACACTCTACGATGGGTCAAGCAGTAGAGATAGGCCGAAAAATGAAGGCACATCATGTAATTTTGACCCATTTCAGTGCGAGATATCCAAAAGTGAGAATATCTTACTTTTAGATTCTCATTAAATATTTTAAATATGGCGTGAGCACTTCAGTAATGTCACAGTATACAACCGTTTTTAAAGTACTGTAAGCGTTTTCAGTTAATTATTTTCCTTCTAGGTCCCGGAACTGCCAAATTATCTTGAAAATAGTGGAAATGTTGGAGTTGCCATGGATAACCTTAGTGTTCGCTTCGATCATCTCCCACTTGTCCCCAAATTGATCCCGATATTCAGGTTCCTGTCTAGGACATATTCGTTATCGTGGAGTGGATAATGCCATTTTTTGTGAGTCGTTGCGAAAAACCTTGATTTCAGGGAAGTTTATCAGGAAGAGTTGTTTGAAATTGAACTGCGGAAAGAATCGCGAAATTTGAAGCAGAAAGAGGAGCGAGAAAACTTGCTGAAGGCTGGAATAAGATCTACGGAAAATACCCGTTCAAACTAGCACTGAGCCAAGACCGAGATTGCAATTTTTCCTTTTTTTTTGTGCAGTATTGTTCAAGATGTAAATCGTCTTATTGTTACTTACCTTAGGCCTTTGTTAGAGTCTTGTTGTTGTTATATTGTTTACTCTTGAACTAAAGCTATAAATATGTAGTACGGGTGATTCTTCGTTTTATGAACTGATGGTTTCTAACGGCCATTTCCTGTATTTTTGCTTGGCTCTTTTTTTATTTTTTGAACATCCTCTATTGGGATTACGAAGCTTATTTATTCGCATTCACCCTTTTGAGGGACTGTGCGTCGGTTTGGGAGTGAATGGCGGAGGAGGTTCAAGCCGATGTCAGGATTCTACTTGTTGGAGAGGCGGGCGTGGGCAAGACGTCGTTAGTGATGAGTCTGCTCGAAGATGAATGGGTCGAACGCGTACCGCCGAAGCTGGATCGGTATTATTTTCTTGCTGGTTTCTTCATCTTTTCACCTTGTTCTTTTTTGTTTTATTTTGAACTTCGTATTTGTGACATGTTTTGTGGTTCTCATTCTTTTAATTTTTTTGTTTTATACGAGCCACCATCCTCAGTTATATGTTCTTCGTAATCTGAATTCACTCCTTTATATTCACAAAACTTTTCGGAAGTTTCTGCAGCTCTCTTTTGCTGGTCACGTAATTTGTATTCATTTCTCCTAGAATCACACGTTTTTGTCATATATTATTTATACACGGTCTACGTATTCAAAGTTTCGCGATCATAAGGTACCAAGCTCATGTTGATTCCACTACCATCGACAAACATCAGCGTTCTTGGCTATTGGTTCCTTTATTTTTCGTTGGTTCTTAATGTTCCTTTTTCCTCTCCTGTTTTAACCACGAATTTTATTGACTTTAATTCCACTTCCATCGACAAACATAAGAGTTCTTGGTTGCTTTGTCTACTGGTTGCTTTGTTTTTCGTTAGCTGTTGATGTTCTTTCTTCCTTTCCTATCTTAACCATGAATTTTCGAAGAACTCTTTTGCCATGATTTTACTTACGTATGCCAATCGGCAGCGCTTTTTTTCCCGTCCAGGTAGCAAATTGAATACTCTCTACATAAGTTTATGATTTGCCATCCATCTCGGCCTTCCTCCTTTGCTCCTTTATTTTTTTTTTTTGACACAACATTTGTTTAGGGTGTTAATTCCTGCTGACGTCACCCCTGAAAACGTCACGACATCCATAGTTGATTGTTCCGTGCGCAATGAAGGTAAATTTACAAACCTTCGGAGGGCTGTTCTCGATTTTGATTTGTCGCCACTTTAGGTGATACCTATATTGTTAGTGAGTTAAAACAGGCTAATGTCGTGTGCATAGTCTACACTGTCTCTGACGACAGCACAATCAGGAAGGTTACCGAAAAGTAAGTGTTGGTTATGACTCGCATTTGCAAAAATTCTTTTTCTTGTAAAATGAGCCCTTCACAGATGGTTGCCGTTGCTGCGTGATGTGTACGGCGCTGATCACGAGGTACCCGTGATTTTGGTTGGAAATAAATCTGATGGTCCGACAAATCATACTGATAAGGTCGAGTTTTCTATAGGTAAAATGTTTAACAACTTGCAACGTTCAAATAGTCATTTGTTCAGGTGCTGCCTATAATGGAGCAGTGGCCAGAAGTTGAGACATGTGTAGAATGTTCAGCGAAGACAATGAAAAATGTCAGCGAAATATTCTTTTATGCACAAAAAGCCGTTGTTCACCCTACGAGACCCTTATATGACGCGGAAGAGAAGAGACTAACGGACAAGACACGAAAAGCTCTTATTCGAGTTTTCAAGGTAAACGTTTGTGATTTTTAAGACCAGGGTTTCTTGAAATCAGCTTTACCTTTTGAAAAATTGAAATTATGAAGAGTCTTAAATTTACCGCGATGTGCAGCTTCAAAGGGCGCGACGGTATTTTTCACCCCGATGTGAGATAAGCTTTTAACTTGAAATCATTTTGCTCCCATAATCCACAATTTACTCCATGATCATCTTAACATTGTGGCTTATTCTTAGTCTTATAACTCACTTTTTAGCCGTAGCACACCCTTATTTCTTAGTTTAAATTACTACCGCAATATAAAAGTTTGAAAAGTTCGCATTTGCAAAAAATCTAAAGTTTCTAGATTTGTGATAGAGACAACGATGGTTATCTGAATGACGCGGAGCTGAATGAGTTCCAGAAGCTCTGTTTCGGTATCCCCTTAACTTCGGCAGCTATTGAAGATGTGAAGCGGGCAGTTGCTGACGGATGTCCTGATGGTATCGTTGAAGGTGCGCTGTCGTTACCAGGTAACCATAATCTGACAGTTTTTAGCATTTCTTGATTATACTGCATTCATAGCGAAAACTTGGTGTACTTTCTGATATTGCAAATGTTTATTATAGATTATATCAGCGGATATGGTATTTGGTTCATATTGAGATATACTTTGCTTGTACCCTTTGCACTCGTTTTTTTTTCAATTGGAAAAGTACTTGTTTGTAGTGATAATTGCTGCAGATATATTCCCTAATAGGTTTCCTCTACCTTAACCTTCTGTTCATTGAACGAGGGCGCCACGAAACAACTTGGACAGTGCTACGAAAATTTGGCTATGAAGCAAATCTTAAGCTCGGAGAGGACTATCTTTATCCCCGAATTCATGTGAGTATTTTGTGTCCAGTCTAATTTTGCGCTGGCGTTGCACAGTTGTGTATAGCTTGCCATGATATGGTTGGATTAAGCTGCAACCTTTTAAGATTCACGATTTTATTGAAGTATAGCTTAAAAGTTGGTTTTCTTTGGCTTTTGTCCTAGATATCTAGGGGGTATTTGCTACTCGTTCCCTTTGTGACACATCAGTGTAAGATCAAAACCATGACAAAAAATCTTGGATATGACTGTTTACTAAACATCTTTACATCTTTCTTTCGGGTGCGGGACAAGAGCTACCCGTAAAAACCGGGTGACCGCTCTGTCCTCCCTTCGGCACCGTGCGCCTCCGCGTAATTACGGCTGCCGCTCCACCAGCTAGACATTCTTCACGACCGCCTGAGATCACCTACACCCCGCCTCCCTATTGTTCTAATCAACGCCGCGCGCGACGTTCGCGCCGCGACGAAGCGGTGGATAGTGCGAATTTTGAAGGGGGGGGGGAGTGAAGAACGAATTGCCGAGGCGAATTCTGATGTACGGATATAGTAAACTAAGCGCATATTATTGGGAATAAAGGAGAAGAATAAGTAAAAATTATTTCAAAAAGATGCTCCAGGGAAAAGAATAACACGCATATATTTTCAAACATCTCATAATTTAACACATTTCATGTCCTAAGTTTTCTATATAAACTAGCAGTGCATAAGTATGTGTTTGTCACGATGCCATTCAACGAATTCGTGTTCAACTTTCAACTGCGGCAGTTATAATAACAGCAACATTATGCGCTTATTACTTTGTATACATTCTTTAACTCCTTTCTACATTTTGCCTTTTCAAAATTTTACATAGATATAATGTTTATGTATAGCAAGTATTGAAATATACCAATATTTGACATATTTCAATACTTGCTTGTACGTCTTATACAGTTTTATATAACAGACCTTTGTATGGCTCTTCAAACTTCTTTCGTTTTATCGCTCCATTTCTATCTATTCTCTGCATAAAATCAATATGACAGGTTAGCTGTATTAGTGGCGAACAGAGACCTTTGTATCTTCGAGATATACCTTTAGGTACGGTGTATGTCTGCGAGGCATTATTCGCGCCTCGTTAATCGTTGGATGCCAGTTTTACCCAGCTAGATAAACAAAAAGAAATCATTAGAGGAAACAAAAGTAAAAAAGATAGCATAACACCGATCAGTGAGACATTTTTTGAAAGATATCTCGCATTCCCAGAAATGGATGAGTGTTTTCCACCTAACAAGTCGAGACAGGATAATTTCATTTTCACTCGCATTTCTAAATGGCATATCACTTATACAAACCTATTTCATTCTTCCTTTCTTTTATATTAAGTTACAAGCACACTTTATGTAGACCTTCAAACAACATCTAATACCAGGTACTTTCCTTTCCGTTCGACTTTAAAAGCGCATCATAAGAAAAGCGCGGCGGAAAAAAATCGTCGTAAGAGTGGCAGACGCGGCGAAATGGGTGGGGAGGGTGGCGTGGGCGGGGTCTTGAAAACGTAACACAAGAGGAGCAACCAGGCTACTGTAGCGATCATAACGGTATCAGGAGACGCGCGGTGCAATTAACGACACTCATTAGCCTCCTGGATACGCGGCGGACATCATACGGGTACCTCTTGACCGTTCCCCCTTTCTTTCAAGGCATGTTTTTTTTAAGAAGTGAATATTTTAGGGACACTTCTTCAAGTCATAAGCATTTCAGGTAAATTTGGGCTGCTCGACAGAGCTTTCACCTGAAGGTATTCAATTCCTATCGGCTTTGTTCGAGAAACATGATGAAGACAAGGACCAGTGTTTGTCGCCATGTGAACTTGCGAACCTTTTCAGTGTATGCCCAACAGCTGCACTTAGCAAAGAGGTGAGTCCGCGTTTAAGCATTTTAGCATAACTTGGCGAATTTTTGAAAACAACACCTTTGCATGAAAACCGACGAAATACGGTTTTTTTATTTGTTCGTTGTCCACATTGTTCTTGAATTATCTGACTATCTATCTCTAGTCCAGCTATAATATTTCATTTGTTTTATGAAAGTTCTTCAGGTAGAGTAATGAAAGAAACTCATTTTGATTGTCCTGATTCATTTTAGATCCTTTCCGCTGTTGAGACAAATCAACGAGGTTGGATAACTTACGCTGGTTACATGGCTTACTGGAAGTGAGTAAACTCTATTAGATGTAATGTCAATTTCGCAACTTTATTTCCCATCCTTTTTTTTAAGAAAGTTTTTCTTCGCTTAATATAGCTCAATTCCAGTATGACAACGTTAATTAATGTGTCTCAAACAATGGAACAATTAGCCTATCTAGGATTCGCGGTCGGACGAAGTACGCAGAGTATGTTTTGTTTTCCTTTTTCTTCAAAACCGCTTTTTATTTCCTGACAAAAAGCAAAACAGCTGTAATGCAATGATAATTTTCACTCTACTACTAATGTAGTAAGTTAGGTTTCGAAATTTCTCAAAAAGAACTCAGCTATTTTCAACCAAAGATTTCATTCCTTTAATTTTATCTTAAAGTTTTAAAACTCAGTCTTAATAAGTCCACTTGCAGCTCGTGCTGGGTCCGTTGCTGACGCAATCAAAATCACCCGAGAGCGGAAAATTGACCTTACAGAAAGAGGAACAACTCGTCGAGTGTTCCAGTGTCTTGTAGTTGGGGCGAAGGATACCGGGAAGGTAGGAGATTTGCAATATTCGTTAGCTGATCATCAGTTGCTTACAGTGGTGTTCAGAGTGTTTTTATGCAATCTCTCGTTGGACGAGGGCTGTTGGATGCGATGCATACGGGAAAAAGGCATTACCCATACGTAATCAATCGAGTGAAAGTAAAGGAGGAAAACAAATATTTATTGCTTAGAGAAGTTTGTGGTTAAGCTATGTGAAAATTTTACTCGTTTCCAGTTTCATGTAGCTTTGTAAAGGTTGACGTTCTGCAACCGCAAGACGTGCTCAGTAGCGCGGAGACAGCCGCAGATGTAGTTGCATTTCTGTATGATATTAGCAATCCAGATTCATTTGCGTTTTGTGCAACTATATATCAGAAGTACTTTTATCGGTTAGTTGTTGTTTTTAAGGAAACAAGGTTTTGTTGTCTTATCACGGAGTGACCTTTCACCGCTGGTTTTTTTTTCAGCACAAGGACACCATGTGTCATTATAGCAACGAAAGTCGAACGTGAGGAGGTAGAGCAACGGTGGGAAGTGACGCCAGACGAGTTTTGTAGACAACATGAATTGCCACGCCCTATCAAGTTCACCGAGGCTCAGGTTGGATTTTGCGGCCATTAATGGAAATTACCATCATTATTGCATCCTATATTCTATTTCATGGAGAGTTTATTGATTCCAAATCATCCTCATCCCCCAACAAATTAGCGGGTGATCAAAAGTAAATAAAACTGCAAAATCGATTGGTTGATTTTGGAGGGATTTTATTCCAAATAGAGCTTTTTGGCACTGTTTGCTTAACATTTCTTTCCACTTTAATCAGGTTCTCTTACAGATTGGTCTTGCCAGTGGCCCGATTTTCGAACAGCTTGCTACAATGGCTGTTTATCCACATTTGCGACGAGTGTATTACCTGCATGATTCGAATCTGTTATCAAAGATCACCTTCGGTGCGGCATTGGCGGCACTAGCTGGATTCCTGGTGTTCAAGAATTTGTGACGAAAATAGCCATGAATTCATACGTTCGTATTTACCTTTAACCTACAATGTAATAGAGTATGTGAGTGTTCAAACTACTTCAGATTATTTAAATTGGCATTTCTTTTCTTAAGGTGAGCGCATTGTTTTGATATACTTCCGTTCGGGCCATTGAATAGCCTGCCTGCCACTCAGTAGTCGTTTTGCTCATGGAGTCATATGGTACTCCACAATCTTTTCCAGGGTCCGCGCAGTGGACATTTTCCTTTGGAGAGGTTTGAATTAGGTAATGAAAAAACATAATTTTATATTTATTACATTTTATGTCCACTGTGTTTACGGGCATATCCTATGAAGGGTTAGTGCACAATGCTTAAGAGGCAAAAGCCTATGAGCCTGATCCTTGTTTTCTTTCGTAAAGACTTATAGTCGAGTCAAAACGACATGAAGCACGGACATTTGCGCAAGCGGCTGCGCTCGAAGCGGTGCTTCATGTCGCGGTGGAGACAGCGGTAGAAATCGAGGTGGGACCATAGCGAAGTGCAGAGATGGGTGGCGGTAACGAAGACCTCTACACGATCCCAGCCGCTGCGCTCCACCGCGCCGTTTCGAGCGCAGCCGCTTGCACAACTCTCCGTGCTTCATGTCGTTTTGACTCAACTATACATAACCTTCCATCTACTATAATCAATAACTGTTCGTTTTGCCAATAAACCGATTGTTACCAAGTTAGCATCCGAATTGTCTCCATTCGTAGATAATTCCGGGTAGACTCATGTTCACTCCTCAGCGTGAGCTATTATCATATTTCCAATAGGGATTACCACTTTTTCCTCCGAAACCTCGTATGTATGTGTTGCGGGTGCGTTGATTGATAATTTTAGTTGTGCTAATTGTCCTAAAGCAATTTGACTTAGGTAGAATATATGTATTTTTTTCCTAGTAGTTACCTGAGATAGTTTTTATTATTTGTTTCTGTTGTATGAGAGACCAGTAGTGACGTGTTCTATCCTTTTAGTCATATTTCCCTCTAATCGGAGTTGTTCTATATCAATCTCGCTGTTGAATAAATGTACGAGGCTCTTAACTGTGTTTTGAACTTGGAAGGGAATATCTACCGAGCATTTTTAAACGAAAATTTGGCCTTTAGTTGGAGACTATGGGCGGATCATAATCATGATTGGTCCAATCACCAGGCGCTGGTGTTCTGCAAGTAAATATAAAACTTTTTCAAGTGTATGTCTCGTCCACGTTGTAACTACCTTAGTGTCAAGGTCTGAAACTAATCTTTTCCTCATGATGTCGGGTGCATCTCCAAGGACTGGATCTGAAATTGCTGCAGATGAGGACGGACTGCAATGTGGCTGTAAGTAAAAGCCTGCTTAGTCACTCTTGAGTTCTCAGCGACTCGTTCAGGAACTGTTATGTTAGCTTTGTTTCAGATGGGTGCAATCAAGAGATTAAAGATCAATGTGAGTCAGTGGTAACGCAAGAAAAAATGAACATTTCGCCGCTTTCAAAAAATGCGTTGAAGAAATTGAAGAGCAGGGAAAGGTGAGCTGATTTCCCGCTCTATTTTTTACTTTATTTTTGCTTTCAGATTCGCACTATTTTTCCTTTATAAACGGAAGTTTGATCTGCTCTTTTCTTGTTCGCTACCAAACGCAAGGGCCGGTGTAGCATTTCAGCATCAAACTTTTCTGATGTTTTCTAGATTCCTCTTCTCTGATCTCTAAGAGTTCCTTCTTCTTTTCTTCATTCATAGCTCTTGGATTCAAGCTTAGGAAAATTTCGAAATGATTCAGGTAGACTGCTAACTGCTTCTGCATCCTCCTAAGTACAAAGGTTGAAAATACAATTTGGTCAATTTTCTCATCAGTTTCAGTTATGTAATTCCTTTTCAAAAGAATACAAATTTGTGTTTCAGGTGGCTAGAGCATCGAAAACGAAAACGAGTCGAAGAAAAGCAAAGGAAAAAGGAGAGGCGTATTGCTCTGAAAGAAGCTGGGCAAGGGAAGCAGCTACGACGATTTCGTGGAAAGACGATGGAGCAATCAGCCTGCAAGGTCAGGATTTTAAACAACAAATTTGTTCACCAAAGTGAAAGTTTAGACGTTCTCAAAGCATTTTCGAACACTCTACTTCTGCTCAGGTTCGCGTAGCAATCGATATGTCGTTCGATGACATGATGTCAGAGAAGGATTGCCGGCGTACGGTACAACAACTGAATTGGAGCTACTCAGCCAATCGGCGGTCTCCTGAACCGCTCCAGTTCTATATCACTTCGTTTACTGGAAAATGCAGAAAGGTGAAGAAGAACAATGATCTCTGAAAAACCTTTCTTACTTTTATTTGTAGTGGTTTAGATCTACGATAGGATTGAATCAAACCGAAATCAAGATATCTTCCTGAAAACAGAACCCTTGGATGATTTGTTCGAAGCAGAGGAGGTTGTATATCTTACTGCCGATTCTGAAAATGTGAGAATAAGTTGATTTCGTCGTTTTTTTTGCACTGATAGGTGTTCCTGGACTTCCAGATACTATCCAAAGTTGAGGATTCAAAGATTTATGTAATTGGTGGTCTCGTTGATCATAACAGTCATAAGGGTCTGTGCTTGGACTTGGCTGTCCGTAAAGGATACGGGCATGCCCGACTGCCTATCGATGAGTTTGTGGAGATGAAGACTCGTAAGGTGAAGTCTCTTTGGTACTTTTTTGTTAGAAACAGGAAGATCGACATTTTTTCCGATTTTTTCCCCGGAGACAGCTCTCATAAGATTCATCAATTGAGGTCTCGATCCCAACAAAAAGAGCAAATCTTCTACGTTTGATATCTACAGGTACTCACCATTAATCATGTCTTCGAAATACTTGTGCACTATACAAACAATAACGATTGGGAAAAAGCGTTCTTCGCTGTCATTCCTCTTCGAAAAGGCATGGCGAAGAAAGAGATGGATCAAAATGCCATGGAAGAAAAGTCTGAACACGAGGAAATGGAGAAGGATCTCAATGAACCGGAAGTGAAACGTTGTGAAACCGATGAAAGTGTTACTGCATGATTATGATTCCATTCAGTTATTTGTTGATTTTTCTTGTTGAGAATCATGTTCAGAATGGTTTTCAGAAAGTGATTTTCTATTTTATGCAATAAAAATAGGTTAAAAGGGCAGCCTCTTTAGGAGTAGAACAATTGTCCTGATTCTATGAATGATCATGTCGGGTCAACACTTTCTGAACAAAATTTAAGAGGCGGTATTCTAAAAACATCGATGGTCCGATTCAGAGTCAAGTGTGTTGTTGGGGAAATACCCTCCTGACAACGACCCCCTCCATAGAAGAAAAGGACCCCTTCTTTCTCATTCTTTCTACAATAGTATAGCCGCTCACATAGCAATGAAAAATTAGTTATAATAAACAGAATTAAATAAACAAATCGGACGTTCAGTGAATAAATCAATATAATATAGCAAGTATTAATTAATAGTGCTATAATGGATATTAATATAAAGTTCCGCAAGTAAAGTAAAAATATATAATACAATATAGACGCCAGTGATTGCTCACTGCAAGGGTTAGATGTAAGTCAGTTCATATGTGGACAGAAAAGCTGAGAAAGCTCTCAACATGTATTCGACGATACAATTCTTCTTTTGACAGTGATTACAAACGGTCGGGAGTTCGATCCCCGCAGGAAACATCCTTTTTGCAAGGTGGAAAAAACAACTGGAAGCGACGGAGAACACATTTTAAAAGCATTTCCCACTATTTTTTATTTCCTACACACAATTTCACTCATTGACAGTGATTACAGACGATGAATAGTTCGATCCCCGTCGGAATCTTGATTTTTGCAAATCCGAAAAAAATTACTGAAAGGAATATTTCACCAGCAGATTTTTTTAAATTATGTAACGAAAATGGTTCGTCGAATATGCATAGGTGTTATTGACAGGTCATTTAAGAGATTAGAACCAAACCATGATTGGAAATTACTGCTGGATTGGTCGGATTTTGGTCGGTTGAAATAAATATGAATAACAAACTACAGGAGAGACGGAAGAAGACATGGGTAGCTGATTTCTGTAAAGGAAGATTTGCGCTATAAAACATTTAGAATATCTTTTTCACAGGGCCTTCAATTTTTTTTTTTTGAAAGCTAGTTGAGGAATTTAGCATTTTCTCAATTAGCTTCTGAGAAAATGAAAACTATTTGGAGAAGTAAAAATGAATTATAATAGCAAAAATTGTCCTCTACAACATACTTTAAACCGAATTCTTCTACAAGAACTGCGAGCTGAGTTACTGGACTCTCTTTAAAGTCACACAGATTTTGACGCGTTGTCTGAGATTTCGTACATTTTCCCGTTGCGAAATTACAGCAGCGCACTTGGAAAGTTCGATGTTATATTTCGATAAAGCATAAAAGAAAACCCCTAACTGCAAGTTATGGTCTCTATAGGTGCTATGGTTCTTTCAAAAGCTAGTTGAGAAAAACTCGAAGAAAGACAAAATTTAGAGTTTTTCTCAACTAAGTTTCAAGAAAACTAGGAAAGCTAAAAGCAACAAGCTTTGTAGAAATATAGAAGAAATTTTTCTTTATAAATCGCAGTCAACCTTATTGCATGAAATTCACTTTGAGCGTCGATGTTCAGAAATTTGTGGAGCCTACTTCGTGATTTTATCCCTATCTACGCTTGTATATGTGTTGCTTCGCTCAGTAACAGCATTGAAATTGTTTTTTCGAGTGGTAATAGTAAATTGGTCACTGTCGAATGAGAAACGTGCTCTTTTAACTCTCACACACTAAATGCAAAAATCCCACTTTTGTCAGGGATTGATCCCTGACAGTCGCAATAAAAACGGCGTAATCGAGGGTCATAGACTAGTGACCTCAATCAGCTATCTAACCTATAAATTAGCCGACTATGAGTACTCACTCTTTGGTTCTTTCTCTTATACTCAACATTTTCAATTTTCTTGGTGTAATTTTTTTTTAAAAACAACTCACTTGAAAGCAAAGCCGCGAGGCTACGTTCAAAAAGCACTGTATAATTTACACTCTTTTTCTAGTCTTCGTGTCATGATTCCTCCCATGTATCGTAACCTGGATGTCCTTCATTTATTTAGTATTTTCCCAAAGTAGTCCCCACCGAAACGTGTGAAATTACACCAGTAAAATCTTTAAAAAAATGCTTCAGTCACTCCCCCTCACTCCTTCATCGACACTTCTCTTACGACCCTCTGTTGAGAAATTCTCAACTCACGCCTGACTGTGGTCCCATTCCGATCTCTAGAAGGCGTTAGTGGAGGCGTTACTTAGTTCATTGTTTCCACGTAATCAAATTACAGCCGTTGCCAACTTTAACCTGCACGATCTACGCCCTCTGAAGAATCTTGGGAAGGGAATTAACTGTTGTGATTTTTCTTAACTATCAATCCGTGGCAGCAAATTTCTCGTCCACTGACGAACTGAGCGTTGTTGTGAGACATAACAAAGGATCAGTTAAAGGCATCACCCCACGAATCTAAGGTGGTACGGATTTCAGGTGGAGTATTCGTATACGGGACGGGAGACTATGGAGAGGGGGGTGATTCCGTCCATTTCTTCCTAATTGCCATAAAAAACGGCCCGGAAGATACTGCTTCAGGCGTCTTCGCGCACTATTTTCTACAGGGAGTTTGACTGGAGCGCGCCAGCCTTGTGCGGCGCCGAATCTTCCGGGCCGTTTTTTACAGCAATTAGGAAGAAATGGACGGAATCACCCCCTCTCCATAGTCTCCCATCCCGTATACGAATACTCCACACGAAATCTGCACCACCTCAGATTCGTGGGGTGATGCCTTTAAGCGTAATCCCTCGCCCAAAATAAGTAGACGTTCGAAGGAGTGCGATGGAGCTATCGGCAGAGATCGAGGTGGAACTATCAGTAGCTTCATTTGGATGGCTCCGATAAGTGGTGCACTAGGCGAACAATACAATTTACTGTGTTTGAAAACGGCGCCTTAAAACAACAGGTAAGACCCTTCCCTCTTCTCTATTGTCATTTTGATGTTTTTCTTCTCCGATTACGTCGCCATTCCTTCTTTTTTTTGTTCCTTATCCTTCTATTCATTGTGATTTGGGCTTCCGTATGATCGAAATTTCAAAACTAGCTACCACCCTCTGATTCAGACGGAATCATACTTGCATATCTTATAGCAATTTTAAAAGGACCAGAAGTTTGGTGTTATCACGCGAAGTGCGCTCGAAGTGTCGCAGTGTAGCTGGCGGTGACAATCGAGGTGGAGTCTTTCTGCAATCCGACTGCAGAGATGAGTGAGGTCCCAGCCCATTGCAACCGCTACCGCACTGTGTCGGGCGCAGCCATCCACCCAATTGCAGCGGGCCTCAGGTGGTTGGACTATAGGCAAGTTAGTGGATCAGTTCAGTTGTATTTACAACGTCCTTAGGTCTTTAATCATTTCTAGATGAAAATGACCGATTCAAAACCATTAGCCATAAATTACAGTCAATCTAGTGGGGGCAGATTTTCGCCAACTAAGAACAACATCACTGTTTACGAAATGTTCACAATAGGATTAGAGACACAAGAATTAGCTCCGACGAGAGATACTTGAATCGTGGTGATCTTCTGCGTCTCTAAATTCAGTCTACCCGAAACATCGATACGGTATTGAACGTTGATCATTGTCTCTTCGCTGGCAGGCACGCATTTAGCTCAGCGATGATCTCCTTTTCTGCGGATTGAAGTTGGACCAGCTGAAGAAGCATCTCATCGATGGCGCGATGACCGCACATTGAAGAACGTCCCGTACTGAAATTAGGATTTCGAAGCAGATTCATTTCATTTCATCTTACAAAAATTTCAATCGCATAATCTCGATAGTTTCTCTTCAGAGAAGTATGCTCAATTTTTCTGCGAAGATTGTTGTAAGATAATCATCAATATGTGTGTAATGCGTTGTGTGAATATGCGACTAGTGATGTGTAGAAGGATTTGGTGGCAAGCTCTGATCACCAATGGGTGATACTCTTGGTCCGAGTAACAATGGTGAAGGGAATGGACACTGTGAGCTGAGTCGACTGATGAGTTTACGTTGAATAATTCCCCTCACTACACAGACACACCACGGTAAACTGATGAACTTTCACTTCAGTAGAATAATATTATAATACATCTGGATGAAGTGGAGGTTCGGCGGCTGTTGCACAGGAAAAGAGAAAAGAGAACTGTTGCACAGGAACTGGTACTTGTGCTGGACTTTACGACCACGCGTTTACTACAACTACCCTGTCCTCACGCTACTCACACATCTCCATTAGTGGTTACGCAGTGATCGCCTTTCGTAGGATATAAAAGATATTAGTTATGTACTAATTAATGTTGAAGATGTGTATTGGTCTTAGATGAGGAGTACGAGGTTGTTAATTGACTTTATTACTTACTTCTCACTTACATACTTGATAGTGGGCTCGCGTTATAGTTCGGCGCGGTTGCCGCATCTTCGCTGAGGCGTGTCGTCCTTCGATGCAGCCCTGCCCAACCTTCTCGATCTACGACGAGAGCTTCCACAGTTCATCACTGTTTCTTATCCTGTTAGAGTTGACGCCTTGTCAACTCTCGCAGGATAGGAAACTGTCTATCGACACCGAATGACCCGAGAACCTCAGGTGAACAACATCCAGTTCAGCGCAACGAAACAAAAAGTTGTTACCAACGCTTCTTCTCTCCCTTAAGTATTTGTCCTGTTCTGATTGGCAGGACGCTGCAGAACACCACTTCTTGCAAAATCTGAATACCTTTTGCCACAATAGTGTACACGTTATATAGCTCGTATGTACCCTGAGCGTAACTTAAACGCCTGACTGCGTTTAGTACAAGCAGGGCTACCACGAGCAGTACCCGTACACGAGCTCCCACTTTATTAGCTATCGTTCAAACTCTTTTTTAGGGCCTAAAACGGGTGATGCAACTAACAATCAATCAGCAATTAACCCGATCAGCCTCTTTGAAGCTCTAGGCACGGTACACTCGTCATTCGTGGAGAGAAGGTTCCGTCGCGAAATGTAGGCGGTGTTGGTTTTGTTGTGCACCCATCTGTCGTTCGTCTTGTCGATTCTTACGAGATCCTGTCACCTCGTCTGGCCATTCTTCGCCTCCGCCCTGCACTAAAAACCCATCAGTATCATCAACTGCTACTCACCAACTTCAGCAGCTGATCAATCCGAATTGGACTCGTTTCACGAGGAGCTGGAGGAAGTAATCCGCAGCGAGAAGTCCTTCCACAAATTCGTTGTCGGAGACTTCAACGCAAAACTAGGAAAGGCCACAGAAGAGGAATACAGGGTCGGAAGATTTGGACTAGGGGACCGGAATGAAAACTGCAATCGTCTCGCCGGGCTATTGTCTGCCGCTCGCCTCTTTCATGGGAACTCTCTTTCCATGAAAAAAGATCATCGTAAGTGGAAATGGGAGTCGCCCAGTGGCGCGACTCGTGCGGAGATCGACCACATACTCACCAACCGGAGGTGGTGTCTACTTGACGTCTCATTAGTACCATCCTTTTGTAGTGGTTCTGATCACCGTCTGCTTCTTACGAAAATACGACTTAGCCACACGATTGAAAAGAACATCTGCTATCGTCAACAGAGGAGAAAAGAAGTCGTCTACGACGACTGCGTACTCGAGGACTCCTTGTCCCAAGGTGACTGGCACATCGAGGAGGACACAAACGTGGACTGCGAGATGCTGCTCAGAGAATTAGAAGCCTGTGCTGAGCGCGCCTCGAAGCCGCGCACGACAAACTTGGATCGAATTTCGAAGACCACCAAGGAATTGTTGGAAAGAAAGAAGGGCTTTGAGGCTTGATCCGAATGCATCGCATATTGAGCGGTTAGCAGCAAACACTTCTTTTGAAATACAGGCGGAAGAAGATTCTAGAAGCAGCACAAAGAAGAACGAGTCTAAAGAAGCGCCGCAGGGATCTCCGTGAATATAATTTTCCGCCTGCTGAGCCTTGCTGAGCGAAGACGGGACTCGCACGTCTTCTCGTCGTGAGATGGAAATCATTACGGAGAGGTCCTATTCGAACCTTTTCCGTTCATCAACCCCTGTGTCAAGCCCGATCATCCCCACTGGTGAAGCTCCACCACGGATTCTCCCTTCAGAAGTACGAGTCGCTATCAAGAGCATGAAACCTGGCACAGCCCCCGGACCTGATTTTATATGAGCAGACTTTCTTCGGGTTAGTGGCCATCCACTTGATGTAGTCTTAGCAGCGCACATGACATCCTACCTTCAGAAAGAAAGGATCCCAGACCAGTGGAAGACCTCGCGAACCGTTCTTATCCATAAGAAAGGTGACCGAGAGGACCTTCGGAACTACCGTCCGATATGCTTGATGAGCGTGTTATACAAAGTATTCACCAAGATCATAGTCACGCGCATATCTAGGACGCTAGATGAAGCCCAGCCTCAAGAACAAGCTGGATTCCGTCAGGGGTTCTGCTGCCTGGACCTTGTCGAGGGCCATAAAGGTTTGCCGGGAATACGCCTTCCCCTTGTTCTAACCTTCATCGACTATAAGAGAGCCTTCCACAGCGTAGAAACGAATGCAATACTGTCAGCGCTGGTCGATCAAGGTTCCTATGTGAGGACATTAGCCAATCGCTACGATCGATGCTCCACGAAAATACAGCTTTTCCATCGCTCTCTCACCATACCCATTGGAAAGGGAGTACGACAAGGTGATACTATATCGCCGAAGCTGTTCACAGCTGCATTGTAATGAATAATGAAATCACTTTCCTGGGAAGAAAGGGGCATACGTGTTGATGGAAGATTCATCTCGAACCTTCGCTTTGCGGATGACATCGTTCTCTTTTCGAGCAGTACCAATGAAGCAGAAACGATGCTCAAATAATTGAACGAAGCAGAGAAGAGAATAGGACTGCGAACAAACAGAAAGAAGATCCTCACAGTATGAGTTCCTCATGAACAGAAACTGTTCATGAGGAACTCTTACTGTGAGGACGCAGGAGTACAATTTGAAGGCTCCCAAATCGTGGAAACTTCGTCATACGTATACCTCGGACGTTCTACGAACATGGACTTGAACTACTTGGACTTGAACTTGAAGGAAGAATTGAATAGAAGAATGAGAGCAGCATAGGCAGCATTCGCACCCGTCAGGGAAGCTACGGACCATCTAACGGACCAAGATCTTCGTGCCCATCTGTTCGACTCGACAGTTCTTCCAGCGCTCTGTTACGCAGCGGAGACGTGGGCAGACACCGTTGCCACGTCTAGGAAGCTATTTACTACCCACAAAGCCCCTGAGAGATGCCTTCTGAAGTTTAACCGGCGCGCACAACACCTAGACGGTCTTCGCAGCTCCGACTTAAGAGGAATGTCTCGTCTTCGCGACCCAGCGGAATATGTATCGAAAGCAAAACATAGATGGGCCGGTCACATTATGAGAAGAATCGACGATAGATGAACTAAAAGAACGCTAGAATGGACCCCAAGAGATGCTAAACGCCATCGAGGGAGACCGCCAACGAGATAGGGTGACGTGTTCGCTACACGGATGGACTAGCTAAGAGCTCAGCTGGATACTGCTCAGGGACCTCGTCAACGTCACTTACGAAACTTGAGAACATCTTGGATGACAATGGCGAGAGAACGAAATGAATGGAAGAAATGCAGGGGCCCGCACGTTCAGTGAAGACGCCATCTAAGTATCTAGGTAAGTTAGTTGCGGAATTTTCTTCAGTTAAACTGTTAAAGTCGCCTACTTGAGGCTCCATGGAAACGCACTCGACTATCTCGCGTACACCTCGGTCGAACAATGCACTTTGCCATCATGCCGAAGTTAACCGCTAGTCCAATATTTATTTGAATGAAAGTATGATTCGGTAAGAAATGGGTTGTTTTCGAGACCTACTTTTTACCGAAACATACTTTCACTTATCTTACAACAGGCCATCTAAAACCAACATTCGTGCTTTGTATTTGGTGTTGAGCATTTTTGGTCGCAGTTTTCAAATTTTGTATAGATATACACGAACACTAGAGACAAATCTCCCTTTCGTAGCTCTTTGCCATCTTTTTATTCACGCACGCCCATTCCCCATACCCATGCTTTCAAGACACAAAAGTTTTACTTCCACATCGTTTGCAGGCTCTTCTCTCCATTGATCAATCAACTAACATCTCATTATCCCAGCGAGTCAGACTGAGGCGGCCAAAATGCCATACACATGCACAGAGCTTCGTTAAGTGTTCCGGATTATCATATAATCTAATTTTGCTGGGACGGATGAGTTACAGGAGAGGCCTAAATTTATGTTGTCTGGGCAAACATTAGCATTAGATTGAAACAAACAGTGTGTCAAGCTGACGAATTGTGCACGCTACTGCGGATGCGTCGTACCTGCCCCCGCGCAATCACGCCAATTTATATTAACTGAAGGGAAGAGTTTTGGGAGAATCATGCTACACCTGTTATTGGTCGATGTTAACGGTGTGACGTGTGTGGTGAACAAAGAACATTCTGGAAGTTTTTTCTAGTTTTTAAATTTTCTTCCTTATTTATTTATTTTTAAATTTTCTATTTTAAAAGAACTCTTCTGAGTCATCGCTTTCTACGAATAGCGTCGCAGCTCTTCAGCTTCGAAAGCAACATGCAACAAGCAAGATCTCTCTCTTCCTCGCTCTCTCTGCTTTTTTCTCTCCTCCTTCATCACTTCTCAGAAGAAAGCGTGGATTTTTTTCTGTACTGATTTTCTTTTTTTATCATAATTATTATCATTATTTCAGCTTATGTTATCTCGCACAAAACCCCGAAAAGATACTCTACTGCCGTTTCAACGACTTTGCGATGAGTGCTCTGAAATTGCTTCCGCGAGTGTGCACAGTGATTTTTTTCATCTGCCCTTACCCTCAGCATCAGAAAATTGCGAATGGCGGATATTCGTGAAAAGCAGCCGGAACGAACTGTGCGCTACACCATTTTCACGACAACGCTAGCCTTCATGTTCTTGGGGAGATTTTGCGGAAATTAACCGATGTGGACAAAGATAGAGTCTCCATCTATTAAACACTGACCGACTTGATAATCTATTGTCCTTTGTCTCGTCTCCTCAAGGCTTTCGTAGCTAAAAGAAAGAGACTCAAGTTGAATGGCATCATCGTTTGTGCGACAGCCCATTTCTTCGAATTCAGTTCCCAAAGTAATAAAAAAGAGAACTAGTTACCTTTGTAGCACACCTTTGTACATGTATTATTTTTGTATTGTATTATCATGTATTTATTGTGAACTGATTTTCTGCTATTTTCGTTGAAGATGCGAGAAAAAAATAGAAAAATAAAAGATGTAGAATGGTCAAAAACGTTTTGTTAAACACAGTGCAGAATTTGCAATTCATTTTTATGAGTTTTGGGCTAGTAGTAAAGAATGTTCTGAGAGGGGGAAAAGATTAACTCGAGCTGTAATGACAAATTCCTTCTGCTGGTTCTTGACTGACCGATTTATAAATTTCCCCATTCTAGTTTTCAACTACAGATCATGCGAGGCGTGTTTGACTACTAGAAGTGGTAAATTCAAAAAAAGAAATCCTTTAAAAGGAGCACATTTATTTCTTCAAACATATGACTGCTTTAGACTTTCTTTAGAACATAACGATCTACATTGTAGGGATTGGTGAGAAAAATTGTTGATGTTTTGTATTTTGTAGAAAAGTCACTTCCTCAAGTGTCAGAAAATTTTTCATGGTTAGAAATAATGTGTTGCACAATCAAGTGGTTACAATGTTAAATGTTACCTTCCAGGATAGCGTCAAGGCTAATTAAACCTTTTCCGTATGATTTTGATTTGTGACCGATCAAGGAGATATTTTATGGTGCTCGAACAAAAAAGGGACAAAGGAAACATTAAAGCGAACCAAGTGGTTTTTTTTTTGCATTTCACAATCCATAAGAGCCCAGAGTTTGAATCTAGCAACTTTCTATGTTCTTCCAGGTTAGAGATGTCAGTCTTTTTAAATGTATTTACCACATGGTTATCCATGTATGTATGGACAGAACGAAACAAACAACATAAATATATACTATGAAAGATAAAGCCATTATGCTCTTCTGAATCATTGCTCGTCGAGCGAGACAATTAGGGATTGAATACAGCCGCGCGAGGTGGAAAATTTCAACTCCTCACCGTGACAGATTCATAGTTCAATGTTTATTTAATAACTAATTAGGACATCTGAGATTGTTTTATAAATGATATTACAAGATATTCTTATACCTTACATGTTCACTGACTTCAGCATGCATCACTATGGAATACCTAACTAACAAACTATCCTGACTAGTAATTTACGGTGCAATTAGTAGCTGTGTTGTCTGTTTAGATCCTCCTCGTTGGCTTCTGATTAGCCACAACCTCAAATGTGATTCATCGGAAAGCGTATAGGGACGAGTTCAAAAACCAAGTTACATAAAATTACACGCCTGTCACTCCTACATCACACGAAGCACTTATCTTTAACAGGACAATGTCGCCAAGTTCTTTCTTTTGGACTTTTTACTTTTAATTAGGAAGAGAGTGATAAAGAATGTAAAATTGACTATGTCAACTCAAAGACAAAACTTCTGCGTTTTTGGACTCCGGAAGAACCGCAAGTCAACCACGAATGCGTGAGATTTTTTGCTATTGCAGACAAGGCCCACTTCAAGTAAATATTCAAATAGAGCATAAAAATGTTCATTCTAATGGGTCACATAAGAAGTTTTCATTTGCCATTTTTTCTATTCACTCCTGCAAAGGAGTGTTAATTCATGATGCAAAACGATACCCGTTCACTAGAATCAATAACACTCACGTTTTCAAAGAGGCAAGCGGTTCGTACGGTGCACTTCTCTTATTCCACTGATCAGTGAACGTCATCTGAGCGAATGTGAGCGCCAAGAATGCGAGCAGTACGAGCAGCGCCCTCATCTAGAACGATTTTAGGGTAGTTCGATAAGTTGATCACAATCCTAGCTGGGTCAAAACGATTGTATGCGATGGAACATATCCAATAGCGTTACTCAAACAAGCATTGAGAAATAGAGAGTAGTATGTATTCGCAAATACTAAGTGACGATACACTTTCTCTTAAAATCTTATTCTGACCTACTCTGTTAGGTAGTAGACTCTAGAAGATGCGAAATTGCTTGACATGGGCATCTGGGGAAATTGTGAACGTGGACACGGATCGATATTGCCTCATTCAGATCAATTATTTGACAAAATAGGAAAAAATAGAGAGTAGAATGGGCGAAAAAACTAAAACGAAAGGAAATGTTTCTAATTAGTGTTCTCAAGGGTTACAGTCTCTTTTAAGCCTTGGCCCAAGTGATTGTGGTCTAAGGGTTTTAGGATAAAAATTATTAGCAGACTTATTATCTGAGCGTGGGAAAAATCAGCGGAAGACATAACAACTATATAAGGATGTCATTACTAAAAGATTCGGAAATCCAAAAAACAGGTATTCGTGTTGTGCGGACGTCGGTGAAGATGTTAGTGAGCAAATTACTTTGACGGGACGTTCTGGAACGCTTGCTCCGCCCCATTCGAGAAATGACGTCGTCTTCTTGGATCCGTGAACTGCGGCGATGAAACCTTCAACTACGCCCACATCAAATGAGTAGGTGGCGGGGATATCGTGGATTTTCAGATTTAATCTTTTGGCAAGTACATGGACTGCGAGGTTAGGTGCGTGAGAAAGAGGAAAAAATTTGAGATATTCTTCTCATGTTGCATCGTGTTTGTACATATTTTATGGATCGAAATCAGTAATTCTCTTTTTTCTTCTTGGCATCTTTTTTGTCCTAAGCAGATGTCACGCATGAGAATATTACATTATTTAGAATTTGTAGAAAGACTTATGAAGAAAATGTTTGGGAAGTTCTAGATTGCTTTCTTCATCCCAAATCTCATTTTCTCCCCAGAAGCGCGACATCATAGGACCGAAGCTTCTAACAAGCTACGCGTAGAGATATGAAAGGTTGCTTTTATATAATTCCAGGTATTAGCACCGTATTATTCACTTTTTTCTCCTATATTTGAAATAAGCAGTAATTAGTTCCATGAAAATGAATAAAATAGCAGAATCGTGAGAACTGTAAATAGATGAGAGTATTATTCGAAATTTAGATGAGCGAAGAAGTGAGAAGTTCTCGAGAACTTATTCCAGTGTGCGCTTATTGTGCTAGCAGTAGTTATGTATCCCAGGTAAGACTCGTTGCATCATTTGCATTAAAATCCATGCACAGCTTTACGTTCTGTAAGAAGACTGCTGTTAATATGGTCCGTTATTTTTACTTTTTTTGTGGAAGTTGTTCGTGCTTTTAAAATGTCGGAAATTGGGCATCTCCTTTCCCCGTGATGTCAGGTATACACCGATATCCTGTCTGAAATGAATAATGTAGCATCAGCCTACTAGATTGATGCGTAAGTTTCCCGCAACTTCTCTTCTGGAGGCGAATCGGTCTGGAGGTATGCACCATACTCGTCTACCATTCAACGCCAACACTCGGGCAATTTAGCAATTTTCTCCACCTAGAAGTATGCAGCGGTTGGGATCGAGGCTGATAGTCAAAGTAGTCTCCGAGTGTGGAGAAGTGTGGCGGAAAGTTAACATATATCAGATACTGCTGCCGTTGGAGATAATTGGAGATCGCTTCTGTGCTTCGAATGCCCTTTAGAAATCTTGTTTGGTCCTTGTGTTTTCATCTTTCCCTTCTTCGTTTTGGTTTGTTTTTCTCTGTTTTGTTATCTTGTCTGTTTCTGATGTACTAGACTTGTTTCCCCTATCTAGCGCCTTAGGGGTGGTGTAGCGCAGTCGGTGAGAGATTCTGCTGGGTCTACACGATCGATGGTTCAAATTCGCACTCGTGCCAACCAAGCCTCGATACGTCGGTTAGAACCCGCAGGTCATTGTAGACTAGATAGGCATTTGTAAACTCCAAACGATTCCGAACGGAAGTTGAACGCATTGGCGCATTACAAAAGCATTGGATAACGCTAAACACTTTATCCTTCATCCTTATCTAACACCTTAAGTGCACTTCATGAGTGATTAAACACGATAATGTGTCATTTCTAGGATTTAGCACAATTAGAGGTGCGCAATTTTCTAAGAAAACCAAGTACAATCGGCGTAAAACGTCGGTGAAGGCAAGCCCGGACTTCCCTCCACAGTGAGCGAACAACTACTGGAGCTGTTTTTTTTCTTCGCTTTTATGTTTCTCTCTATTTTTTGAGTTATAATCCATGAGAAGGCCTGGTCTCTTCAAGTTTCTATTCCTTCAGTTTCATCGTTTGTTTTGCTTCTATGTCTGTGGGATCATGGCGTGTAGATATTGAGTTTCTGTTTCATTTCTTGTGTAATTGTGCATGATTTGCGTTTGCTATCATTATAAAATCCCAAAACTCGTCTTAGAAAAGGTTAACATAACTAAACAAAAGATTTCAAAATTCTAATTCTTGCAAACTGAGGTTTTTGAGGACATACTTGAATTAGGAGAAACTTCTGAACTAGTGAGAAAGGGTCTTCTAGGTATATCAAAATCGTACGAAAAGGAACCACAGCAAACAAACAATCAGAAATCAAATGCCCACAAACTACGATCTTAGTGGCATACTAGGAGCAGAACAAATGATGAAGATACTGGAAAAGGATTTCATTAGTTTGCAATTTTTTTCATGTAATACTACGCGAAAAAAAATGATGAAAAATCACAAAGAAGGCAAAAAGAAAAGAGATCCGGGTAGTTTTCCAAATACTGTTGAGAGGGCTCAGTGCAAATCTTCACCGAGCTTATGCAGCGTTATATCACAAATTAAAACGTTGACCGGCCTGTATTGTGATAGGTACGCTCAAAAATTTCCAGCTTCTAAACAAGCAAGCTGAAATTTTGTGGAAATACTTGAAGGCTTCCACCCCACGAATCTGGGGTGGTACGGGTTTCAGCCGAGAAATGGCTATACGGGGTCGTAGATTGTGGGGAAGACGTTCATCTCTCCGTGTATCAGTGTAAAAGGACGACACTGGCACCTGTTTTTTTTTTTTACGACGGCATCTGTTACAATGAGAAACAGCATTCCAGAATAGTCCATTTCCACTGACGTAGGGAGAGATGAACGGAATCACCCTCTTCCCCACAATCTACGATCCTGTATAGGCGTTACCCCCGTACCACCCCAGATTACTGGCGTTCTGACCTGAGGTATCCGAGGTGGTGCAGATTTCAGGTGGAGTATTCGTATACGGGATGGGAGACTACGGTGAAGGAGGTTATTCCGTCGATTTCTTGCTAATTGCTGTAACAAAACGGCCCGGAAGATGCGGCGCCGCACAAGACTGGCGCGCTCCAATCGAACCTCTTGTACAAAATGGTGCGCCAAAACGAATGAAGCCGAATCTTTCGGGCCGTTTTTTACGGCAATTAGGAAGAAATGGACAGAATCACCTCCTCTCCAGAATCTGCTATCCCGTATGCGAATACTCCACCTAAAATCCGTACCACCTCAAATTCATGGGGTGATGCCTTTAACTGCCTTTAACGTATTATAGTACGGTCAACGTTATGATTTATAATATAACAAAGTGTGAGCGGTTGCGTAGGGGCGTATCATCAAAGTTCATCTAACGCGTCAGTTATGAGCGAATTTTCGACAGTGTCAAATGTTAATGTCAGCGTCATAATCTTCAGATTAGGAACTGGGACTTATCGCAGCGCGCATTCCTTATTTATGGACAATTAGAAGATTACTGTCTGTTGACTGACTGTTGAGTAGAGGATACCCAAACCGAGACTTCTCTTCTCCGTTGACGCGACCACCGTTGAAAGTTGAAGGTATTGACAAAAAGTGCTAACTTCTCGTTCATAGAAACATATGAGACAGGGTGGAATATAGAGGAATGTAATTAAAAAAAAATTAGGAGTAGAAACGTCAAAACTACCAAAAAACGTGTAATGTGGTTATTTTGCGTCTTAGCTGCTTAATCCGATTACTAGTCGTGTCAACAATTTGTTATTTTGTTACCACTTCGTCTTTTGTTTATTATTACTATTATTACCATTATTCTATAACATCTCGACTAATTAATAGTGTAGTTTAATTTCATAAACTGCAAAAATACGGTAGACGTATTCTA
Source organism: Necator americanus (assembly GCF_031761385.1). Lineage (NCBI taxonomy): Eukaryota > Metazoa > Nematoda > Chromadorea > Rhabditida > Ancylostomatidae > Necator > Necator americanus. The sequence continues at coordinate 19,011,534 of NC_087374.1, forward strand.
TGTATTTGCACATGTCTCGATTTGTAATTTGGTTAGAAAAAAAAGTGAAAAACGAAAAGCAAGTAGGGTAATGTTTCGAGATAGGTGTGCCTATTGACCGCACGGGCAACTCAGCCCAGATATGAGATATGATATGAGATAGCCCAGATATGATATGGTCTTCTCACTAAAGACTGCGTCTTATTATCTCAGCCACAGTTATTTTACGCTCGAAAATCTCCAGGAACAGATCGAAGCTCGACACCAAATTGGAACAAACGTTGCGTAAGCAAGGGTATTGGTAATCGCATGGAATTGGTGGAGAAGAAACAAGTGATTGAAGAGAAATTCGATTTGCGTCCACGAATGGAACATTGCTGAAGAGCGGTAAATCGGTTGTTTACTGCGAAGGTTCCACTCGCAAACCTACGAAGGATTCAATCTGTTGGTGAGCTGGGCACTTGGAAATCCAGTTACAATTCGCTATAACCTCGAAAATCCAGGAGACTATTAGTTTTTATTACTCGGGCGAGGCCAAACCCCAAGAATACATAGTATACAGTGCTTTACGATCTTAACCCAACTTTCGGGCGAATTTTGAACTTGCATCGGCAGAATTATGAACGTGCGTTCATTATTGGTGGTGTTCACCAATCATGAGCCCACTGATGTTGGATTCCCTCATGGAATATGACCCTCATTATTTTCGTTAGCTTATTCGCCTGCCCTCTTGTCCATTTATTCATGTGCGCTAAAATAAATGACATCGTTAATAGGTTCTATAGACATTTTGCCTTAGGTACACTTTATTTGTTTATTTATTTGTTCACCGACAGTTTAAAGGCAACGAAAACCTGAAGATTTGAAAGCTATTGCGTTAACCAACAACAACGTTCACTTTGTCAAAAAGATACGATGGTAATGAAAAGAATTAGATCGCCACAATTCAACTAAGAAATATCATCACTTATCGTTGGACGGCTACTTTTATCTGGATTATGAGTGTAAAAGTTTCCCTCTTCAAAAAAAAGTGGGAAAATCTGGACTCTTTAGCAAATTGCATCTCTCGTCCAATTGTCCTCGTTCCATTTGTTCTCCACTTACTTAACTGATTTCATTCAGATATTAGACGAAATTGAGTTTTACTCACGTAATATACGGGGAATATATGACTTTTCTCGCATTTAGTAGAGAACAAAATTTGAAATACAGTGATGTGAATGGGAAAAATCGGATGAAAAACCCTGATTTTCACAAAAAAAAAATAGCGTCTATGGAGGTATGGAAGGCATGTGAAGGAGTATGCTGCAAGAGAAAAAATCACACTGAAGCCTCACTATTTTCACATTCGCTGGCTTTTTTCTATCCATCTGCACTTTTGAGGTTCAACAAAGAACCGGATTCGTTCATCTAATATAATTTACTTTATATATGCGCACATTTCTTTTAAAAAAAGTAAAATCTATGAAGAGTCTGAAACAGCGGCAATTTCGCTAATCAAAACGCACCTCTACGTTTCTTCACATTTTCACTGAATGGTACAGGAGCAACAACAAGAACTACTGATCGTTAACCAAGGGGCAATATCTAGTCATCCTCTCGCAGGCGGCAGTACAGGAAGCGTAGTTTACATAATTTTTATGTAAGAATGAGTGTTATAAAAGAAAGAACAAGTTTTGCTGGGTGCAACAAGTCGACCGTTCCCTCGCGAATTCTGCAACTGCTATTTTACTTTACTTTCCGAGAAACTTCGGTATTTGTGAGTCGTCAGAAATTCACAAACTCATTTACTTTGAAATAAATGACTGACTTATTTTACTTAATCGGCGAGCGGATGTTACGGCCTGACGCTTCTATCCGCATCTTCGCCCAGGTATGTCGTCCTCAATCATATCCGAGCCAATCCTGTTCGATGTTCAGCTAGAGTTTGCACAGAATCCATCTATTCGTCGCTATTCCATATCCTGCGAAGCCTTACCTCTCGCCTGAAGTGCCTAACCACACTGAGTGTTCTCAAGCCTTCTTTCATTTCCTCAGTTCAGAACTTTCTTTTACGACCAGGAGCGCTTTCCCAGTTTGAGATTGGGAGCATTCTCACGACAACCTTGGCAAGATGATCTCTTTATACCAAACCAAAGGTGACCAAAGAAGCGAAGACGATTTTCTATGACTACTTCAGCAAGCCAGCCAGATGTTGATGTTTTCCACGTGTCATCCGCTCACGCCATATCCACTTCCGAGTAAGGTTCTTCGTTATGGCACACCATCGGTCAAAAGTAGCCTAACAATCATCCAAACGGCTCAATGAGTTGAATGCCGAATTAGCTTTAGCGCATCTTTGCTGAATATCTTTTTCGTAACTACCATCGTTTTTCAGCATACAGCCTAATAAATAATAGGATCCCGAATAGTAGGACTCATCCACGAGTTCAAAAGGTTGTCATAAGCGAAGTCGCAGCCCGTAGGCTGCAGCTAATTTTGATACAAGGTTAACAACATGTTATAACTTCGCGCCCTTTGTCTCACTCCAGTTAGAAGAGAATATTACTACATCGTCGGGGTACTCGAGGTCCAGCAAGGGACTTGCAGACGGGTGAACTGTTCTTCGCATGTTCTTATGTGATCAACGACAAAGTTGAACAGAAAGGGTTACGCCACGGCCCTTTGTCTCACTCCAGTTTCCACTTTGAATGCTATATTAAATTCAGCTGGTGCTCAAACAGTAGCAGCTGTTCTTCTATTCGTATCTTTTTGTAGGTGTACGAATTTTTCTGTAACTCCAACGGCGTGAAGCGCGTTGAGAAGACGGTCTCAGCGAAGAGAAGATTCGAGAGCTCTACAGTTACCTTTCCTGAAAGGGGCTTCGAGGTCCAGAAAACTAACTGCAGAACTTTCGAATCCCATTGCCACACTTCAATCACTCTGCTCACAATAAACACCTGATCAATCGTCGATCGAGCAATGTGAAACAAGGTTTGTTCGTGGCCGGTGGTATCTTCGCAATACTTGATTACTCGCTTATGGATTATTCGCTCAAAAACCTTGTGCATTACACGCAGCAGTGATACTCTTCGGTAAATCTTGGGTTCCGTGACGGATAGCTTCTTGAGAATAGGAATTATGATAACGTCTCTCCAAGAGTTGGTTATGCTTTCGTCATCCCTTATTGAACGGATGATCTTCTTTATCCCACGAATCCTAGAACGAGGAATAGATTTGAGCATTCTGCGCTGATTCCATCGTCTCCACCAGATTTTGCTTTCATCATTTTTCGCATACAGACGAGAACCACCGATTCAGTCGGTGCTTCTTCGCTGACCGCAATATATGTCGGTCTTTGGGCGTGCACGAGTTCAGAGACTGACGGCGCTTGCAGGTTAAGCAAGGCGTTGAAATGTCCTCTCCAGATGGGCAGGGTTGCCACCTCGACAGCGACTCCGTTGGCAGTGTTCAGAACAGGCAAACACCTCTTCATGTTGTTGCTGTACTGCCTTAGCAAAGTATAGGCTTTTTTTCAGGTTCTTGTCCTCCCATGCCTTTTCAAGCTCTTTCGCTCTTGACGCCCATTCTCGTTCTCACGATCACGTTTCAGCTCACGACACAACCCCCCTCTCTGGCGCTTCTCCTGGATGAAGTCAACAGTAGTGCGGGTTACACATACAGAACTGTACGTGGATCCTTGTCTCCGCAGATGCGAAGGCGAACTTCTTCCTTGGTGTTGAAACCGCAAGCTTTTTCTTTGCAGCGTCCTGAATGCATTTAGTGAAAGAGTTAGCGTTATCCGCTCTTTTCTTCGTCGGTAGTAAAATATTGATCGACACTCGTTGGCTGAACTTCCTTCTGCATTCATCTTCCTCCAGCCCTGCCGAGCTTAGTTTCGGATGATGTTGAACTCCACGACTCCTCTCCCTCTCCCGTAACCGTACCATCAAGAAAAAACTGAGCGGTGGTCGGAGTACGACAATACGACATCTCAGACAGCACTATACTTTCGGGTATCTGACAAAGGGACGTTCTTTGTCAGAACGTGGTCGAGCCAAAGTTTGAGAGTTCTGGTCTTTCGCTTTCTGCTTCTGTTCTTCTGATGTCAAAGAAGTTGTCCTTTGCCACGTAAGCTGATTGCGTCGATGATTTCTCTTGAAAGTGGATGCAATAATGAGGTTCGCCTGCTCGCAAATGTCTATAAGACGATTTTCGTCGTTTGCTGTTTGCTACGTGGGGTAAAACCACTTTTCAAGCACATAGGATTGTTGTTGAAGTCTGCTGGCTTGGTATCTTGGATAACAACGTATTCAGTTCATCGTAAAGTGCATCTTTGTTGTGGTCCACAGCAGCTTCCATAGGTACATGAGCATCCACGATCAAGAGTTCAAGTCCTCTGCGATCCCGCAGTCATAGAAAGGCGCGCCTTGACGACATTGATTGAAGGTCCTCCACCAGGTTGTTGTGATAGTTCCTCACAGCTATTGCGCATCCTCCTACTTTCCTTTCATCAGCATTGCCGTAGTATTATAAATAGTGTAATTGTAGATACTGATTATGCCGCGATTTCTGATGATATCTGCATGCACTGTTTCCTGCCATGCAGCAAACGGTGCATGCAGATATCGCAGAAGTCTGGACAGCGCTGCTTGTTGGAGTTCACTGGATAGTGACTTGAGTCCAATAATATGAGACGGAAGCTTGTTGCCAAAGATTCCATTTTCCCCTCACGCATTCGACCTCTCAAGGTATGGATTTTGGCATGTACTGGACAACAGCACCTTTTTCAATGTATGGGAGGTTTTTGCCATGTAACAGACTAATATCATTTGGAAGCGTAGGTGCAGATTACATAGCTCTTACGCTCCCAAATGATATTAAAAAGTTAGCTGCTGACAAAGTAGCACTCGAAGAAGCGAATTATACAAGAATAAGAATTTGGAGAATTAGAGGCGACGAAAAAGGGTGTAAAATATAATATGATAATATGAATGTAATAATGAACGTAAAAAGTTCCCGTGATCACATTTAAAGTTTTTCTTTTATATTTACAAACGATCTTAGTAGTGCCCATGTTCGACTCTTCTTGAATCTTCGCGTTTTGAATTCACAGCTGTAAATGCTAAGATTACCACATACTTGATTCATGAAGAGGAAATCCTCCACCTTTCCTAAATGGGACCCTACTTTGCTGGGTCACAGTCCTCTTGTTCTACTTCCATACACTGCGATCTATTATCCTGTAATGATGCTGAATTTGAAATGTTCAATGATTTCGTGTGGTAGCCTCACAAAACTACAATCATCTTTTCTGGAATATATCTCATCATGTTGCCAAGTTCTCATCCTATTTGCAAAAGGATGAGAACATACGTGTGATTACGTTCTTGCGTGAAAACGAGCGTTGATCACTCAGGTTATCTTACGAATTGAAGTTGGCAAAGGAAAAAAAAACCAGAAAACACTATACGTACGTTGAGTACTCAATAACGTTTTATTCTAAAGGAAACTCAGGAATGAGAGAGAGAGTTCTCCAAGGACCGAAGGAAACGCTCCAGCCAATAAAACTCTCGGAAACGTTTCCTTACACAAGAATAAGAAGAAAGATAAGAGTAAGTAGCTTTATTAAAACAATGAGCATATCTTATAAACATGCCAATCAAATTTTGACTACAGTACAAACCATAGTTCCGATCAATAATAACATTGGAATTTCCCCAAATGAAGCCTCAACGCAATCTATGGCTTCCTAAAGAATCCCATCTTATCGTAAACACTAGAGTCAATGACTAACGGAAGTAAAAAAAATCACATAGAAACAGGAAGTCGATAACAGACTTAAAATGGAGATTAGTAAGGATTAAAGTATACACAACGTATGAACAAAAAAAAATTAATGACGTAATAATAACGAATGAACTAAACCAACAACTAATTGATTACAGACCCAACAATTTTCGTTTAGACTGTATCATAAGGCTGCATGGTCTAACTGCGCAGTTGTCGTTAAAATATGTTATCAATAAATAAACATTGTTAATCACAACCTCTAAACTCTGATGCTTCCCACGGATACAGAAGCAGAAAGGACTACCATAAAACGCGGCGATTTCTAGACCGCTACTTTCGGGAACCACTTCAAATTGTGCTTCTTGATAAATTATGAGAGTTTTTAATGACCAGTCGCATATTATGCTAATATCCCTCTGAAACTGTGAGTCGAGTACAAACTACTAATACACTCTCCATTTTTTCGACAAGTAGTACAAGCTCACATTCAAAAATGAAGATCATTGAAGAGATCAATGACGCTGCAACAAAACTAACGAAGAAAGGAAAACATGGTGTGAATTGGCAGTTACTAAAAAAAATCTAACGCCCTAGGAAGTCAAATTTCTAGGGCGTTAGATTAAAATTAGACGACATGGTTGACGGTTGAAATACTGCAAACACTTAAAGCTCCACTGCGAAAATATCCGTCTCAACCACAGTCTGAGGCTCAATACCGAAAACTTGACGGAGGGTATTCAAGGTCCATTTGCTTTGTTCTGTGCCTCTGTTAACAATTTCGTAGATTTCTTCCTAAATAGAGCAGTTCGAAGAGGGTTTTTGAGCAATAACACTTATACCTCGATTGAGCCTTTCACGATAAAATTATGTACAGTGATGGCACGGCGCTGGCCTATACGATCAATTCGTCCAACTGCCTAGAAAGTGCAGACTAGAAGATCAGAAGAAAAACTTTTTAGATAAAAAACTAATGCATTATTTCCCTTTGTTCCGAGTTCTTTTTTCTTCTTTCTTTCTTCTTTATTATTATATTATATACCTTTATTATTATTATTACTCCAAAGTTCCAATGATGCTTAAAAGAAGGAGATAACGAAAAAGTTGTGCGCGAAGTGAAAATTGATCATGAACATTTGAACTTCAACTTCAACATAGATGTACAGCTTTAAGTGAAGTAGTTAAGTAAAGCATATCCTGACGAGACAGACCTGTGCAAACACAGATATTTCAGTAATAGGCTCCATGAAGAAGACATGGTTAGCTTGTGTCAAATTTAATCCATTTGCACCCATTCTTAAAGGCATGACAAGTATCTGAAAGATAGTGAAATACATTATTTAAAAAAAAGATTTTGAGAAAAAGTATAAAGAATTCTTGTTGTCACATTATCTTAACGGAACTTCAAGCGCAGTTAGGTCGGTTGAGGCAACTTCTGCAACTGTTCACTATTTATGTATCAACTCTATCAAAAAAAACATCAGTGACAGGGTCAGCTTGCGTGGGATTTTCAGTCTCAAAATACCTTCTCTTCCTAAAAATTTCAAAGAAAGACGCATATTTTACAAGAACTCCTTAAAACACGTTCACCTTCAGTTCCGGATCGCTACGGAACTTGCTAAGAGTCTTCGATTTAGATCCCTTGTCTAGAACTGCATAAGGAAGTTTCAGGAGCCTCAGAAGAGCAGCGAATGGCGGAATCGCTGCTGAGATCGACGTGAATACAAGGACCTGAGGTACAAATGAAATATATCATGCAAATAAAGCCAAGGATTAAGAGACAAATACCCATGCTAGCTAATCTCAGTAAATAACAGAGAAGAGTCACAATCAATTCCAAATCAAATCGATACATATTAAAAGAAATTGCAAACCATCTAACTTTGTTTGTAGGATCCTCCTCTATTAGTTTCTTCAAATGACGTATAATTTGCTCGAACTAAAATTAAAATAAAAATACCGAAGTCACACAAAACACACTGGTATTTGAGTTATGAAGCCTGAATCCCGTCTCCCATGAACTGGGAAAATAAAGAAATGCATTTCTGTAGACTCCAAACACACCTTAACAGTTAGTCGAACACCTGGGACCAACTCGTCGTTTTTGTCCACTACGTACATGGTGCCATCTACCGGAAACACTTGTCGGCATGACATACAACGCACCTTGTTCGCTTGTACTGGCATCATCCTTAAAGAGTTAGTGGGAAAAATATGCAGAGAAAACTTAGTTGGTTCAAAATAGGGGAAGTGAAAGGCTCACGATTTTAGCTTCTTCATACAATTAGTACAAACGATATGAGCACAGGGAAAAACAATCCATATCTCCTTCAACTCGGTATAGCAACAAGGACATTCACGCACCGTGTTCGGATCACTTTGATTTTCACTAAACTGGGAAGTGGAATAACTTGATGCACGCTTAATACTTAATGATACTAATACTAATAATAATACTTAATGAACCAGATAATATCTCGTTGCAAGTTTACCGCTGCAAAGTGTTGAGATAACGAAGGGCGCTCAGCGAACTCGAAAGGGTCTTCACAGCTACTGACTCTGCACGATCATAGATCGCAACGGCTATCTGGAAAGTAACTATTTTTTCCTTCTTCAGCCACAGCGAATGCGAACACCACAGTCTGGAGAAAAGCGCTCTTATTGATACGTGCAATTCTATCCTTCTGAAAATGGCCTCAAAGTGAGGATACTTTTTTGTAAACACCAGACATCTATCTCCTGACATCAAACTCTCAAACTTTACTGCAGATCTGTTCACCACGTGACATTCTATCACTGTAAACAGTACATGCATCACATTATCCGTTAGTAATCTCTTAGAAGATCAAAAAGACCAACCTTTAGTCTAAAACTATCTTTTAAAGTGCATACCATTAATATTGTATAGTTTTCTTGCAATTAAAGCAAAGGAACAGTGCATCACCGAATATAATCTAGTATTTAAAATTATTGTGAATAAAAATTTGCGTTGTTGTTTACTACTTCAAGATCTTACATAAAAAAAATCCATAATCTTTCCTGACAAAGTTTTTCCGCATTGAAACGTTTTTATTTTGGGTTGGCATGGACTCTAACCATAAAGGCACAACTATGTTGTGGCTGGCTTAATTGCTTCTCCATTTACATAATATCATGATAGTTTTAATCATGA